>NW_017731913.1:1181014-1191840 GCF_001890085.2 Hipposideros armiger | reverse complement strand
GCTTTATAAACACTGTTGTTAAAACAATGTAATGATGTGCACTGCCTTGCTGTCTTCTATGATAGCAACTTTAAAGGTTCCTTTTCATACTTACTCTAGCTTTGTTCTGCTTTGATATGTATTTATTTATTTATTTATTTAATTTTTTTTAAAAAAAGATTTTATTGTGGAATGGGGAAAGGGGAACAGCGTTGGGGAATCAGGAAGGGGAACAGACGAGTTGCTGTCCTTTGGTTCTTCAGTCTAGTTGTGGAGGACGCCGTTTCACTGGACCATGTTCGTATTGTGATCATTGCGCTCTTCCCGGGTGAGGTAGTCACTCACTGGCCCTTGGACTGCCGCTCACGCCAGCTGCCGGCCACTCACAGTAGTTTTACAGCAGCCCACTGCCACCCCACTGCGGCCTACGCCATCCCCAGGGGCTCGTGGCAGCCCAGCTCCAGGTGGAGTTGTTGTTCACCATCTTAGCTGTAGAGGGCGCAGCGTCATCACTGGCCCTTCATGTGGGATCGAAACTGGGGCCCTGGTGCTCAGAGCTGGTGTCCCAAGCCAAGTCAACCAGCGTGCCACTCGGCCGGCCCTCACTCCAACTATTTTTACTGACAAATCAAATTGCTATTTGAGGCATTATCTTACAGATTTCAAATTCACAAAATCTATAAAAGAAAAATGGGCTCATAATCTTCATTGCTGTGGAATTCATTCTAAGCATCTGAGAACTTTAATAATCAATCCATATATGGCTATGTAGACATATATTGGAAGATGGTTGCTTGTGTTTTATATAGGATTTTAATATAATTTATTTTGGCTTTAGAAAGTGACTATATTTTTATTCTGAGACTTCATAATCTCTCTGTTCTGATTTGTAAATGTTTATCTGTTAATCTTTTTATTTATAAGGCATCATTCTTCTGAGATGATAGTAACTTATTTTAAAGATTACTTTGTTTTTTCCCCTTTTTACAGAAAACAAGCCTCATTATGGGTCCAAGGAGACATTTTCCGATCCAAACTGAAAAATAGACCGTCCAGTGATGGAAGTATTAATAAAATTCTTTCTAGCTTGGATGATATGTCTATTGGTGGAAACTTATCGAAAATACAAAACGTGGAGAGATTTGGAGAGGTGAGTTTTCCCAGGAAGTGTTCATGTCTCCTTAAGACTCATGTTCTCCATTTCTGTGTTTCCCGGTTGGACGCATATAACTTAATAGTCACATCTCTTTTCTGAGATGCTGAGAATACTAAAACTTCAGGTGTGGAGTCATTCACTTATAAAGCAAGAATCAGAGCAAAGAAAGCAGTTATCCTTAAAAAGAAGAAAGCTGTAATTTAAAGAGCACAGTTATAAAGGAGACTACTCTGGTTTGGAGAATATTTACAGAAAGGAAATCAAGAAGCAAACTTTTTACTTGAAAACGAACTAGATATCAAGAAGAAAAATTTTAATATGACAATTGAAGAAATAGTACATATTAACAAGTGGTACACTGAAAGCCTCAAATTCATAGTGATTTCTAAAGTAAGTCCAGAGTTGAACAACATAACTCAATAACAACTTTTGTTATTGTAAGCAAACCACTGTGAAACAGTTGACATACATTGTCTGATTTGATCTTTATAACTACCTGGTAGTTCAAGCAATATTGTCTCTGTTTTATAGTAAAGAAATTGAATAGCAGCAAAGTTCTAACCTAGGGTTAGAAACATGATTCAATCTATTGTCTATCTGATTCCAAATCCATGTTTTTTCTATTACATCCTGCTACCTCTGAATAAAAACAGAAGTGATGTACTAAGAATTAGCTCAGGAGCATTTTTAGAGAGAGAAGCAACCTTGAAATCATTTGTTCTAGTTGCCCTCATGTGCGAATCAGAAACCGGGGTCCCACAAAATTTGTGATTTGCCGAAGCACAGAGTTTAGTAGTGGGACCACCTTGAGAACTGGGAATCTAATGCCTAGTTTAGCTCTTTCTACCAGAGTATGCCTGAGGTGAAGCTAAGCACCTGGTTTATATTTATATTTTTATGCCTCTAAAGGAACCACAAAAAAGAAAACAGCTGTTAAAATATTTAAGCAGCAAGGGTAGATTTATATTCTACTAAGCAGTGGCCCATTAGACCTGGACAAGGGCCTTGAAGAAACGACTGTGGCTCAGGCTTAGCGCTTATGGAACCTGAAATGGAAGGAATGAATCATAGCTCTCTTGGGTCAATAACTGGCATTTAAAACAGGTTTCTTTCACCAAGAAAGATAACTAGAGTGCTTAAAGATAGGGAGAAGGAATTTTCTTCAAGGACAAAGGATGGGAACTGCTGAAAGAGCCAGTTTTTCAACCCTGTGGTGTGTTCTCCAGGACAGCCACTGGAGAAGTGGCTGAGTTTACTTGTTTGAGTCATCTGTCCTGACAAAATGTAAATCTTAGCCAAGGTCATGTTGATGTTCAGGGCCTTTGTTGACTTTTCCTTGTCTCTGTGTTATAGTCTGGCCTACTCAAAGCAAACAAAAAGGATTTGAACTGGCATTTTAATGTGCTAATAGAGCTATGTAAGAACCTTTTTCCTGCCTTGGTCAGCATTTCCTTCCCAGATAGAGTTCAAGTAAATAGGACTTTAAGTTATGACCTCTGAAAAGACACACATAAAATTTACCCAGCTATCTGAGAAACATATGTATCTTGTCGGAACATAATGCTTTCTATATCATAATCTGTATTAAATCAACATCTGGTAGTTAGAACATTTCATTCTCATACCTTTTTAGATCCCAATTTGATTGAAATTTAAAATAAGTCAGTTTGAAATATGAGCATTTATTCAAATGTTNAAATTAGTCATTGCTAATGCCTCAGTCAGCACCTTCCTGAAGGCAGGTTCGTTGTCTGAGGCACGATACCTTCTGTGTTTCACGGTATTTCTCCTAGGGCTCACCTGGCAAATGTCCGCATTACTCACCGGCTCTCCCACACTTTTCCATCGCCTCCTTCCAGGCGGCGGTCTGAGGCCCAGTCTGCCCAGTGTGTCTCTGAGCGACAGCAGAGTATCACTTCACTTGACTGTACATTGGTTTTGTTCTCTCCGACTCCTCTTTTTCCTCCTTTCCAAGCCTGTGTCTTGACATACATATGGCAGACAACACTGGTGCCGTTCGTCCATCCGGTAGCTCTCTGGTAGGTGCGTCCTGTCAGGCAAGGCCCTTGGTCCTGGGCTGCAGCAGTGACCATGACAGAGGAAGAAGGTCCTTGACTCCCAGGGCGCTTATGGAAGGAGCACACCATGAACAAGTGTGTAAGTTTATATACGCGATGATTTCTGAGGGTGATAGGACCCTAGAGACCAGCAGCAGGGGAGAGAGGTGACCGCTGGGGGTGGGGAGGGCCCTTTAGAGTAAGTGTAGTCAAGGAAGGCTGCTTAAAACAGCCGGGACCTGCGGGTGGAAAGGAGCCAGTGCTGTCAGTGTGAATTGTGCCACTGGGGGAAAGCGTACCGTTTTTGAAGCCCGGCAAGAAGGCTCGTGTCGGTGAAATACAATGAGCTGGCGGTGGGTGATTTGAGAGGTAGGCTCCATAAATGTTCACGAAGCAAATGTACCCATGTAACCACCCTCCAGATTAGCGGCTGGAACCGTCAGCCTCCAGAACCGCCCCACCCCCACCCCCGTGCCCCTTCCTTCACCACCCGGTTCTTCTGCCCAAGTAACCATTACTCTTACTTCTAACACCACAGATGAATTTTGCCTGATTTTGAACCTTCTATAAATGGGACCAGACAGTATGTGTGTCTGGTTTCTTTCATTCAACACTATCTTTATTGTCCTGCGTAGCAATAGTGTGTTATAGAGACTATATTATATATATTACATATTATTATAGAGAATACTGTTAACAGGCAAATGTATACATTGTATAGTTTCTCTGATGATAATAGGTGCTGTGCAGAAAAATAAGGTAGGGAAGAATAGGGGGTGCTAGAGAAAGCAGCTTTAAATAGGGTGGTAGTTGTGGAGCTCATGGAAAAGACGTTTGAGCAAAGATTTGAGGAACTAAGAGAATAAGTCCCATGGGTGTTTTGGAGAAGAGGCTTCACCCTGAGGGAACAGAGGCCCTGGCCGTGAATGGGAACATGCCCCAGGCCACTGTGGCTCAGAGGACAGTGAGATGAGCCAGGAGGGAAAGGGGCAGGTCCCTCCCACGCCTTGCAGGAGTGTGGCTTTTCTTTGGGTGAGATGAAAAGTCAGCAGAGGGTATTGAGCAGAGGAGTGATGTGATCTGACTGTAACACACACACACACACACACACACACACAAACACACACACTCACTCACACACTCACTCACTCGCACACACTGTTTTTTAAATTAAACATTTTGAGATCATTGTAGATTGACATGCAGTTGTAATAACTAATAGGGAAGGCTCCTGTGTGCTCTTTACCCACTTTCCCCCGAGGCTGGCATCTTGCGACACTATGCAAACAATATCAAAATCAGGGTATTGGCATCGGTACAGTTGAGATCGGGAATGCTTTCATCACCACAGGAAACCTTCACATTGCTTTTGTATGATCACACTCCCTTCCTGCCCATACCGTCTTTAACTCCTGACCATTGCTGACATGCTCTCCCTTTATATATATTTTGTCATTTCCAGAGTGTTATGTATATGGAGTCATAGAGCATATAGCTTTTGGGCTATTTCCTATCTTTCGGTATGCCTGTCTGTTGGATATATACCTGTGATTGGAACATTCAGCTGTCGCAGGTGCTACCAAAGAGTTTTCCAAAGTAGGTATGCCAGTTTACATTGCCATCAGCAGTGTGTGGAAGTTCCCGTTTTCCTCAGGTACTGACAAACACGTGGTATTGTCAGTCTTTTAAAGGCAAGCCATAATGTTTTGTTTGGAGTGGAAATTTGATTCAAAACTGATGTTGGAGTTCTGACTCCAGAATTGTATAAAAGTAATTATGCATTCTTCTAAGCCACTAACTTTGTGGTAATTGGTTACAGCAGCTTTGTGTAGATAGGAAACTAATACACCTGTATAGATATTGCCCATTTGTGTAGAGAATTGGTAAATATGTACAGTAAGATCCACAGATCCTAATGTAGACATGGGTATTCTGAACTTATTCATCGTATTTCTACTTTGGAGTATTTGAAGTAGGCGAGTCCTGTGATCCACATGTATTTAAGGAAGATTGGGCTGCAGCAATGTGACAGTGAATCGGATGGTGGAAGATTGGAGCCAGAAAGGCTAAAAAAGAGACCACTATACTGTCTTCCAAAAGCGGGTGGGGATTTGTCCACGGGGCTAGAATTTGGACAAAGAATTAGAGATGGGTACCAGGGACATTGCAGGAAATAAATTTCAGGCTTCAAAGACAGACTAGTGATATGAGAGATGAAGAGAGTGACGTGAATGATGACGCAAAGGCATGAATAAGTAACATGTTCATCAGAAAAGAAATAAGAGGATTAAAACGTTTTCTCATAGGTTTTCATCGTCAAAAAAGAGTGAACAACTTAGAGGGGCTGTGTTCTTTCAATGTGAGCAATGCAATCAGTGCTTTTTAGGTAATGTTAATTCTAAATCTGTGACTTTAGGAAAGCTGGTTTGTCACCNATCTAGAGGGAAAGTGTGGGTAGTTGGGCCTCCTCAAAACGCCAGGTGTTGGAGGCTTTTACAAGCCAAACCCAGGAGTTTAGGCTGTGTGGGCACCGAGGAAAGATGAAATGTATTAAACGGTAAAGTAACATGATTAAATATTTTAGATTTCGCTGGAGGCTATTCAGAATTTGAATTTGAAGGAATAAGATTAAAAGATGCTACTAGTAGTCGTCAAGGATATAAGAAATATTGTTAGGTTAGTTGCAGGGTGGAAGGGAGAGGCTAGATGAGAAACCTAAAGCAGTAGAATCTCAGGACACATGAGGAATGAGTGGCGGCAGCAGGGAAGAGAACGATGGCCGGATCGATGTTCACAGTAGGACTCTGGATCCTGGATGTGAATCTCAGCTTTTCCACATACTCACTGAGTAACTTTGGATGAGGAGCTTTTCCACTGTGCCCCCCGTTTCCTCACTTGCAAAGCGGGGACTGAGATCTCAGCCACCTCACTGGAACCACATCTGTCAGGTTCTTAAAAGAGCGCCTGGCACAGAGCAGCGCTGTGTCGATGCTGGCTGCTGCTGCAGGCACTGTTATTAGGACCTGCTGGCCTCTCTTTAGTGGTTATTAGTTTATCTTGTCCTAGCCAATGGCCGAATGTCAAGTTAACACAGGCTTTCGTCCTACTCCTTGCCCGTTTTTCTCCACAAAGATTGAGTTCTTCCCCACAAGGATCTGCATCTACTTTGAAGACCTCAAAAGTGGCTTTGTCCCCTTCAGCGACGGCCAAGAGGATAAACAGAGGCTCTCTGTCCTCGGGCGCCAGCGTAAGAAGGTAATTTTCTTCTCTCTCTTCCGAGGCACTGGCGGGAGATAAAGGAAGCCAGCAGCAGACAGTGAGTTTGGCTGAAGTTTGTCAGAGGAGGGGGCCAGCGGGGAGGGGAGAAACCACACAGGCTCTGTTTCCTCTGGGGCTTCTGTTCCTCTCTAATTGCGGGGGACAAGGCCACGGCGGGAGCGCTGTAATAGCATCGCTTTCTAAAGGTTGCCTAACAGGGTCCGAAAATGGAGTTCAGCCGCACATACTGGAGTTCCATGTTATTGTCATTTCTTCCCTAGTGTGTATGGGCAGAACCAAGATGGGCAGGGACATTTCATGTAGTCATGTGATCGAACATGGACAAGTTAAATCTTGTGCTTATGTCTGCTTTTGAGTCTCTGCTTATATAGCCCTTTTCATTTACTTTCTGCCTCAGGACTAGTAGAACCCCCAGAGGCTCTATTTCAGGATCTCTGGTCATAGTGTTTTTACAAAGCTCCTTGGGTCTTAATGTACTGTCTTATCACAGAGGAAGTTAGTGTGTCTTACTAAAGGCCACATGTTATAATGTCACCAAGAGTGATAAAGAAGCCATTCTGTCACCATTTGCGTTGATCAGAACTGTCTTCATCGCATTCCCCTGATGTCCTAATTATGTTTTAGAGACACGAACTCTGTGTGAGTATCCATCATTGTCTGTTTTTCCCCCCCCCCTCACCTGTGTTTTCCATTCAGCTTTTCCATAAACTCCCGGCTAGCCAGTTCTCTAGGGAACTTGAACGCTGCCACAGATGACCCAGAGAACAAAAAGACCTCATCCTCCAAGGCGAGTTTCGTAGCCAACCCGTTCACCAACCTCTTGAATGGCAGCTCCCAGCCGCCTGCCAGAAATTACCCCGAGCTCAACAACAACCAGTACAGCCGAAGCTACAGCAGCAGCGGGAGCACCCTGAGCGGCCAGCCCGGCCCCCAGGGCGCCAAGACAGAGGAGCACGTCACCGTCCTCCGGCCCTCCTACACCAGCCTCTCCTCCTCCTCAGCCAGATTCCTGAGCCGGTCCATCCCCGTAAGTTCGCAGACACCACCTCTTGACCCTGAGAACCCTGAACGCAACTTTTGTGCCTCGCCTGCCCTGCCGAGGCTGCCACCAAAGAAATTTAATAGCGCCAAGGAGGCCTTCTGATCCATGCCTTCCCTCTGAGCTGTGAACCTCTGTGCACGTCCGTCCTGCTGGCTCCTCTTCCAGTAAACACCAAGTTTCCACCGGGTTTTCTTCCTTCCTTCTTTTTCTTCTCCTCCCCCTACTCCTTTTGAAGTGATTTCTCTTAGAAGGGAAATAGCTTTCATTCACTTCATCAGGGACACTGTTGACTTAAGTTACTTCTCAGTTCAGTGTTCAAGTCACTGTGTATATCTGGTGCAAAGCCAGGCGCAGATTCACGGCAGACAGTGTTTTAGGAAACTTGGCTTCTTCCAGATCGTATATTAGTGGATGAATTTGGGAATATTTGAATGTGGAAGGTGCTGATTGAACAGTATGTTCTTAGAACTAACCACTGGTCCCTTGACTGTGTCACCTGCAAGGAATTGACCCACAATTAGTTCAGTGGCAAATGGAAGGTGTTTATAAGGAAGGCTTACCTGGGATGTCAGGGAAGGGGGGCAGCGTATTAGGAAGATGGTTCAATTAGCCATCCTCCCCGAGAGACAGGATGAAAGTTCTCCAAGCATGTTTTCCCCATGAGTCCTTTAGGTTCTCAAGCCCACTGTTTAATTACTAATGGTCCCTATTAGGGTAAAATCTGTCCTCCGTTCACCCCCTGCTCTGAATCACTTTAATCACATATTTTTTTTATTGCATCAAAGGCAATTGAGATCTGTCGGAGTGTGAGTTTTGATTTGAGAGAACAAGGACAAAAAAGGAGAGAGAAGTAGCTCACACAGGTGAAGAAAATGTGAATCAATATTACAGTGCAACATTGATTCCACTCAGGGCTCAAGCAAGCTCTGGGTGTCCTGGGAAGGCTGCGGGCACCCCTTCGTGCCACCATTCTTCCAGCGTTTCATCAACCATCATCCAGGGAGAGGCTGATTTCTTCAGGGGGGAATTGGGGAGAAGTGCTGGTGGCAGTGTCTCTCATGGCCCACTTGGCAAAGCAATAGCCCCACAGGTAACAGTTAATGGCACCCACTTTACTTAGATGGCAGATTAGAAACCATTTTTCTAACATGAGGATGCAGTGTGCATGTGGGTTTATGTGTGTGCATGAGGACAGTGTATGTGTGCGTGTGTGTGTATTTTTGTTGGACTCATTACCACTCCCATTTCTACCTCAGGCTTCTTTTCAAAGTCCCCCCCCCCCCATACAGTCCTTTCTGGCACATATAATTTTCCCTATCTGATTTTATTACCAGTGATTTTTTTAAACATCATTTTGGATGCCTGTATAGAGTCGAGTCCCAGGCAACTGCCAGCCCACCCTACCCCTTAATTGGACTGGAATCCCACTGCGTTATGGGTGTATGTGTGTCAGTAAAACTTAGATTCTAGCGACTAAAGTTAGATGGAAAATGATAGTGTATTTACATTTTCATAACTAGGTTCACGGGTCATATGCTTGATTGAGTTCAGTCAATATTTTCATGTATGGATTGTGGGTCAGCCTCTTTTTGAGACAGATCTCTCTACTTTCAGAGAAAGTATTAGACAGAGATATATACATAAGTAACTATCTTGCTGATTTCACAGCTAAAGGTTTTGTCTAATCCACATGTATAGTTGAATACCAGAAGCCTTGGTAGCTTGAGAGGAATAACATTCTCCTTTTTCTAGCTCTCAGTTTTCCTCTTTGCTAGTGGAAGCGTGGGGGAATTCTTTAGATGGTTGTTGATTCCCTCCTTACTCCGTGCTTATATAACTTGATTTTGGTTTCAGTCCATATTTTCTTATTTTTCTTCACCTCTCCTCCTCCTCCTCCTTTTCCTCTTTCTGCCTCTTCTGGCCTAAATAGACTAATTTTCCTATAATTAAATTTAAAGTAATAGTTTGTGTGGGCAGCTGCTGCTATTCTCCTCTTCTCCTCCTTAAATTTGTCATTTTATTGTAAAGAGAAAGCATTTATAAATAGAATTGCCAGCATGATAACATTTTTCTTTCTCCTACCCTCCCAGAAGCCAGTAGCAGGTCTCTTGTCGCTGACTTTCCCTCCTTTATCTTTGCCTAAAGAAACCCAAAAAAACCCTGTTGTTTTTTTTGGAGAGAGAAGGCTCCAACTCCTACCCCTGCTGGCTTGCTGGCAGAAAGTCTAAATTAAGATGGAAATTCCCTTTCTATGTGGCATAAAATGGAGGTTGTGAGTTTTATTCCTCTTGGTCCAATGCAGCTTTTCTAATTGTGGGTTTCTTGTCTAAATAAGATGGTCCTTCTTTTCAGTATTCTGAGAACGTGAGACATATGACCCTTGAAGAACTAGGGATAAATCACTCAGCAAGAATGCTTTTAAATCCTTAGGTAGGAAAGGAAGTCTGTATAGCAATATCCTCCCAGTACCTTTAAGAAAGACGCAGCAGTCCTAGGGGATGGGGGATGCCGGGTGTTCAGAGGGAGTCTAATATGTTAAAAGCTGCAATTAGCATGTCTTCCAAACGCTTCACTTGCTCTCTCACTCTGTGCAGCAGTTCAGCCCCCAGAAAAATGTAAAAGTGATTTCCTTATTCTGTCATTAAATGCTTTAACACAGAAAACAGGAACAAATGTTAAGGAATCCTTATGGCTGTGACAAATTGCTAAGAAACAGTCAGATCCTAGTTTTTTATTTATTTGGCCTCTTCTGCTAGTCTTGAGGTTCGTACTGCCCAGGACAATGTGCAAGGTTTCATTTTTGTTGACCCACTTACTGTAAAAAAGTCAGTGTTCCTTCTCTGACATTCAGAGGAGTTTTCAAATGCTTAGAAATGAGGGACGTGTGATTATGGCGTGGGTGATGGGGTGGAAGTATTTTATTAAATTGAAATTACTGGAGGTATCTGTCTTGAATATTTGATCTATTTTATTTTTAAGAGACCTGCCACTGAATTGCATTCATCTCCAGCGTCCTTGCCTGACTCCATAAGCCGAGGTTAGGCTGTGGTGCCTCCCCATAACTCCTCTTCCACCCCGCCTTGGTCTTAATCACAGCCTCCCCTCTCTCTGCATGTTAATCATCTGCTCACTTGTCTGTAGCCTCCACTAGGCTGTCAGCTTTGTGAGGGCAGGGCGGCGCCTCTGGTTTTTACAGTTGCTCAGTGCGCAGCACACAGTAGGCACTTACGAAGTATTCTATTTCTTGAATGGATATATGGATGTTGGATGTTACATGAGTGAATGTGGTAAGGATTATCGCTTCCATTTTATT
>NW_017731913.1:1176237-1180899 GCF_001890085.2 Hipposideros armiger | reverse complement strand
TCGAACCGCTGTTGCTCAGAGCTCAAACTCTTGAGCGAGCTCTTAACCAACTGAGCCACTCGGCCGGCCCCTATCGCTTCCATTTTAAAGATAAATAACTTGAGGGTTTGTGAGGTTAAATATTTTGCCCCAGATTGTATCACAAATATGAAGCAAAGCCATAATTTGAACCTAGGTCAGTTCGACTCCAAAAAGTATATTCTTTTGATTACATTATGTTGTGTATAGACAGTGTAGGTGTTTAAAATAGAAGGAGACCTAAAGAATACTGCATTTTGCCAAGAAGGGTCACGGAAGAAGGGGTAACATTTTAGTTGGGCTTTGGAGGATAAATAGGAGCTTGCTAGGAAGCTAGTGATGAAAATAAGAGGAGGAATGGCCATTTCAAGAACAGCAAGAACAGAGGTACAGTCTTAGGACTGTAGTTAATGTCTTAGGTTTTGGAGACAGATAGACCTGGTTCAAATCCTATCTCTGCCACTTCTTTGTGGCAAGTTATTGAACCTCTCTGAAATGGGAATAATAATGGAAATTAGTAATAATCAGGGCGGCAGATGTAGGTTTTGTGTACCCTGAAGCTTATACGTTTTGGTGGGACCTATTTAAGATAAAAGACGATATTTATTTTGTAAATTTTAGACAAGCATCTGAGTGTGTACTTTGAAAAGGGTTTGTGACTGTGAAGCCTTAAAGCTTAATAACTTAAAGCTTAAATAACTTAAATAACTTAAAGCTTTATAACTATCTTTGTAAGAG
Organism: Hipposideros armiger; assembly: GCF_001890085.2. Lineage (NCBI taxonomy): Eukaryota > Metazoa > Chordata > Mammalia > Chiroptera > Hipposideridae > Hipposideros > Hipposideros armiger. Next base: position 1,180,143 of record NW_017731913.1, on the reverse strand, counting down.
GATGGTTGTGATAATTAATTGAGGTAGATCTTAAGTAGATGACCCACTGCTTATAGATAGTACTCAATAATTGTTAACTATTATTGTTTTAAGAGAGGTGAGTGTTTCAGTGTAGCTAAAGATGGGGGTGGGGGGTGGTTACCTCAAGATAAGGCTGGAAAGATAAGCTGAAGACAAACTGGAGGTGCAGTATGAGCCATGGGAATTTGTGAGCAGGAGTGACTTGGTCAGCTCTGATTTGCTGATGAGGATAATTCTGGCCATCGTGTGGATGATAGCTCCTGGTAGAAAGAATCAAGGCAGGGAGGCTGGCCTCAGCCCTGCCTGCTGTCCCCAGTCCCTACCACAGCAGGTGTCCTGGGGTAAATGCTATGCTTAGTCGACAGCTATTCTGTGTTTTAATATACTTAATAATATCAGTACTCATCAATAACCATATGTGATCGATTGCTTTACTATATTTTTATTAAATTTATTTTTTGTAAATGGAAACTTAACTACCCAAGGAAATATTATAGTCCTTCGTAAACATCTTTTTTTTAAACAGCATTTGAGCATGAGGAGTTGTAAAATAATGTTTTGTTAGTTAAAAAAAAAGTATGTGTGTGTGTGTGTGTGTGTGTGTGTGTGTGTGTGTGTATGTGTGTGGAGAGAGAGAGAGAAAGAGAGAGAGAAAGGGTCAGGTTAGAATTTTTGTCACTTCTATGTCAGGGGTCACATTAATTTTTGTTCTACGGAAGCAGTCTTTTAGAACAAGCTTTTATTGTATTGACCTGTAGTGGTATAGAAATATAAATATGATAAGCTGTCCTATAACAAGATTCTTCTGAAAGCTGTTTTGGGCATCACCTAGTAAAATCCTTTTTGTTATTTTTAAAATTATTATTAAGTAGTAGCTTACGGTAAGCTTTGTTATTCATGCTCATATATTGATCTTCAAATGTTTCCAGGGACATTCTCAAGGTGAAGGTGCAGGTTATGTCAGTGATGCCATTCACTGTCTCGGAGTTTTCCATTCTGCTGTGTTCTGCTGCTTTCTCATCTTCTCTGTTGTGTTAGCCTCATTGATGATTTTCCCAACTCAGCCTCTTAATTAATTCATATTTTAAAGCAGGATCACAAACTCTTTTTGTAAAGGACCAGATAGTAAATATTTTTGGCTTTATGTGTCAACTATTCAACTCAGGACATAAACACATAGTCTTTTACATCATTCACAGAAACAGGTGGTGGGCTGGATTGGGCCTCCCCGCCCCTGCTTTAAAGCATTGCTGGGTAACAGATACGGATCTCAACATCTTACTCCCCTTTCAGATGTGACTGGTGATCCCCTAATGCAGCGGTTCTCAACCTTCCTAATGCCATGACCCCTTAATACAGTTCCTCATGTTGTAGTGACCCCCAGCCATAAAATTATTTTCGTGGTTACTCTATAACTGTAATTTTGCTACTGTTATGAATTGTAATGTAAATACCTTTTTGTTTTCCGATGGTCTTAGGCGACCCCTGTGAAAGGGTCGTTTGACCCCCAAAGGGGTCGCGACCCCCAGGTTGAGCACCGCTGCCCTAATGCTAGAACATTAACCCTGAACTCCTTTGCTGAGCTTGCAGGTCCTTGTACTCTGTTCCCCTTATTGTATCTTTGTACCTCATTTATCCCGGAATGTGGGTTTCCTCATTCTCTTCCCCAGGATGTTCTCACTCTCGCCGCTACCCTCTTCACCAATTTCAACCTCAGTTTTAAGCTCACAAACCTCAAAGCTCAATAGTTATCTTTTCTGATGAAGCCTTTGTGACCCGTTCAGGCAGAATGCCTTTTCCTTCTTGACTCTCCTGGTTGTTTCATCGTCCTTTGTACCCGATTCCCTTTCTCTCCCCTGCTGGCTTTTAAGCGTCTCAGAGGCATCTTTGTTTTCTCAGGATCCAAAGCACAGTAAACGCCTAAAATATATACACTGAACTCTAAGTTGGATGACATATTTAGGTTCTTGAGTGTTAACGCAAAGGGATGCGATACTCAGGAACCCATGATCATTGTTAGCATCTGAAGTACTTGCGAAAAGCAAAACAAGTTTTCAGCATTAGCTTTAATATACAGTAATATGAGAGTTTATTTGTGTGTGTGTGGCAATGTGGCATTACTAAAATAAGAGAAAATAAATTTTATTTTAAAGATTTGAATATAATTTTGGCGTTCAACTGAACTGGAAACACTCATGGTAATGGTTGGCTGAGTCAAGTTGGGTGTCAACAACCTGTCATCTAACAATTGAGCTCTTTGTGATTGTTGAAAAGCACAAATTAAATTCCCCCAGGAAAAGAAATGAATCTATTAAAAGTTACATAGGAAAGTAAAAGAATATTTCATGTATCATTTTATTAATACTTAACCAAAAATGGCTTGTTAAATCTTAGGGTCCTGAAATGCTTAGAGAACACTATAGAAAAATATATACACCTCTTTCAAAGCTGATTTTATCACAAACCTTAGTATTTTTGTGTTATTAGGTTTCCATAAAGCATAATCCAGCTATGTTTCTACTAGTGTTACTGGAGAAGTGTTACACTACTGTTCGCAATGGCAAGTACTTTCAGGATTGTGAAACCACGTTTGTAAAAATACGTATTAATCCACACATTTTGTGTATTGCTAACTTATAAGCAATACAAAAACTGGAAACTCTACTGCAAAGCCATAGAGACCTGGGATGATAGAGGCAGTTACAGATAAACTTATTTGTCCCCAATGTTCATTTTCCCTCATTTGTTCGCTAAAACTTAAAACATAGGAGTTATATGTAAAATAAGGTACTATATTGCCAAACATGTGTTTTTTTCCTTTTAATTATTCTATTAAAGCATGTTTTAAGGTGCTTTTTGTCTCTGTACTTAGAACTGAAACCAAGGGTAACAAGTAACCTATTTTTTTGTTGTTGTTCTTACGGGACTAGAAAAAATGGAGAAATGCAGGAAAGAAAAAGTCAGTGTGGCGGAAGTACATGGCAATTCTGAGTCAGGATTTTGACCTCGTAAGAATCTAACATTCCGGGTCATAGGGTCCTTTGATTCAAGTTATTTGAACATTAAGATGTTGTTTCATTCATTTGCTGGCAAAGACCTTAACCTTTCATTACTCTTTACAGTTTTCTGTTTTTGATAGCCATCTTATAGTTTTATTTATTAACAATCTGTCAGTACTTATATCTATAATTATTAGACATTTTTCTACCAGGATTAGATAACTGGGCTGTTTAAAAAAGAAACACCTCCAGAATAGCTAAATTTTTAAAGTCACTACCTACATCTGCCAAAACAGATTAGTAGCAAATTTCCAGAACAGAACAAATTGTCTTGATCTCCTTACCTAACACTTTGTTTTATGTCAAATCTAACTGCTTTCAGGGAACAAGACTTCTTGATAGAAGCTTATATTTTGACATAAAAATTTGGGGGGCTGCAAGTGTAAGGTAATTTTACTCTTATTTTCCAAGTTGAATATTGCTGTTTTATGAATTTTATGGTATTCATACCATAAAAATACCATTTACTCGTTATAAGCTTCATCTGGTCTTAACTTACTATAACCCTGTTGAACTTACTGATCACATGAAATTGAATATTATGTTTGAGAAATTAAAATTCTTGGTTATATAAATAACCCAAATCTCATAAAATATTATACCTCAGATCTCACTTCCTTCATAACCACATCCATTGTCATTGGTTTTTTAAAAAAATTGCATGAGGTAGTAATTCTTAAGGTAATGATACAAAAACCCTCCACATTTTGGCTAAGGAGAAATAAAACTTTAATCAGAATACGTAATCATGGGTGGTTTTTTGGGGGGAATTTTTTTTTAAGATTTTTATTGGGGGAAGGGGAACAGACAAGTTGCTGTCGTTTTG
>NW_017731913.1:1163131-1175387 GCF_001890085.2 Hipposideros armiger | reverse complement strand
ACCATCATTGCGCTCTTCCCGGGTGAGGCAGATCAGTCGCCGGCTTCTGGACGGCCGCTCACTGTGGCTGCTGGCCGCTCACGCTGGCTGCTGGCTATATATGGTAGCCCATGGCAACCCACTGCTACAGGGACTGCAGCCTATGCCGTCACCAACAACTCACGGCAGCCCAGCTCCAGGTTGAGCTGTTGTTAAGCATCTTAGCTGTGGAGGGCAGTGTCACTGGCCCTCATATGTGGGATCCGAACCGCGGCCCTCTGGGGTCCCAAGCCAGTTCTTAACCATCGCGCCACTCGGCCGGCCCATACTTCACTGTTTTGTGCCTCAGTTTTCTCATCTGTAAAATGAGTTGTGTGGCGCATTTAATGAATTAATACATACAAAATGTTTAGAACTGTGCCTGGTATATAGAAAGTACTCAGTAAGTATCTATTGCAGAATAACTGACCTGTTAAGTCATGTATCTAATTTATTAAGAATTCCAGATAAAACCAACAGCCTTGTTTACAGAGTACAAATACATGTGCATTTTTACTATAACAGTTAAAAATTCTGATGACTGGCCATTGTGTTTTCTGGGATATTTGTAACTAGGATACATGTCCATTAGCAAACAAGTGAACCAGAGACCCTCAATACAACCCTAGCATGTAAGCATGCGGTGCTTGAAATCTAAAGATTACTGTCATCCCGCACTATTGCTTCCCCAGTGAAAAGGCCTTGAAATATTAGTTATGATTTTTTAAAGTGAATAGGTCTGGTAGACCTTAACAATTATTTCTTCCCTAAGTCCACTTCCATTAAAATTTTTATTTTAGATTGAACATTAAAGGAAGTTAATTTGTTTCAAAATACTGATGTCAGAGTAATTTGCTAAACCTTTCTACTGACCTCTTATTTCCTTTAACTTTTTTTACACTATATTAGGAAACCATGGAATATGTTTTGTTTCAGGAACTTGGGTATTATATTTTTATCCTCCAGTGCCTAATGTATACTATTGATGTTCAATACTTGTTTGTTCAATGAATAAAGTAGCATGACAGAGGTTCTTTGGCCAAGTCATGCCTTCCTTTGTTTACAGAGGCCTACAGAGCCAGTTAAGTAGGCAAGCACATTGGGTGGGAGGCAAAGAAAGTAGCAGGGATCGTGACAAAGTGTATCTGAAGGATTAAACACCAGCCAGAGTTTACGAGCTGTGCTGTGTGTAAGGAAAGGCTTCTGCAGAAAACAAACGAATAGATACCTCATACGAATGATAGAAATCCTTCAAGTTATTCTAGACTATTTCGGTTTTCCAGTTCAGTGGGTATCATGATTCCATAAAATAAATAAATATATGTACACATAGATTGACCCCCAATATATTGATGCATATATAAAGTGCTTTGCCCTGGAAGAAAGTTAATTTAACAACTTACTTGCCCTCATAGCTGTTCATTTGCTATATCTCTGTTTATTGAGAATTGATGGAACTTTAGAGGTGCTTGCCAAACAACTTTGCTCTAAATTTATAAGCAATCTGAGGAGCTTTGTAATTCCTGGTAGTGATAACATGAAGAACGTTTCTAATTAGAACAAAAGCAAAAGTTAAATATTACCAAGAGAATAGTGAGTGGCCAATGTATAGCATGCTGTGTGGCATTCTTGCAGCTGGGAGGCCACCTGGCTCTGCCCTCTCTGCCTACTTGCCAGACTTCAGAAGAAACTGGGAAAAGGCAACTAGAAAAATGATAGTCCACCCTTAAGCTCTCATTGCTAGGATGATAGCCGATACCCTGCAAATTAAGTGTGTAGGGGTTTCAAGGCAGTGGACCAGTTTCACTGGACTTTCTCAGAGTCTTAGCTCTTTTATTCTCTCTCTGAGTTCAGGCATATTTACATTATTGTGCCCTGATTCTTGATCATCTTCTTGTTTTGAAGCCTTGGTGTGAACCACACCCTGTAGCCAGAAGTCTGCTTGCCAAGCCTTTTCCAAAATTCTTCCTATGGCTTTTAACATTTAACCCCCTCCTTGAAACGTGCAGCATAGACAACCCCTCACCCCACCCAAAACTTCCCTCACCACCCCTTGTCCAATCCTTTGCTTGTGCAGTGTTACTCTTGTCCTGTGTATGTTACTGTTTCATGTTGACACGTTTGTATTCATTCCATGTCTGTATGAGAGTGTGGTGTTTCCTTTGATGGGGTGGTAGGGACCATAACTTTTTGACTCATGGTGTTAATAGATAACTTACTTAGTAAATGGTTGTTGATAGAGTATAAAATTCACTGGGATTTTGAAGCTGAACAAAGATAGTTTGAACTCTTTTGTAAATTATTTGCAAAATCGACAGATTCTTTTTTACTGATTCCTATACCTTCAACAAAAATGGACCAGTTGCAGAATTGATAAAACCTATTAATAAAACCAATTTAAAACATACCGAGGGTGCCAAAAAAATGTATACACATTTTAAGCAAGGGAAAACTGTATTAAAATTGTAATACTCAATATATTACCGATAACAAAAGATGAATTCAAGTCATGTTTGACTTCTGCAATTACAAGAGGTGCTTAAAGTGGTTCCCATCAGTGTAATTTTTTCCTTTCTTAAAATGTATATATGGTACTTTTTTTGGCACCCTCTGTAATTATTGGGGAAGGGAAAACGAGGGCATTTGGCAGGAAACCAGGTAAACTTTGTTGTTCTAAGGTATTTAATTAGAAGAATTGTGCAAAAAATTTTGTTAATGTTTAAACTGATTTGTGTTCCTTCTTTTTCACTGCAGTTTGCTGCTCAAAAATAACTATTAGGCAAATTTTCTCCACCTCTCTTTATCTTTTCCTGGCTTGTGTCTGTTATCAGTGCTTTCTGATTACATATCCCAAACGTGCTCCTTTTATATGTTATTATCTAATATGATGTAGGAGGAACTTGCATTGTTTACTTTTTTGAAAGTTGCCTTCTGTTTATTATGTTATGACTGAAAGATTCTTCTCCACAAATGCTTTTGGGTCTAAAGCTCAGATACTAAAACTAGTAGTGCTTTGTGTCCCCCTAAGTAGAAGGGATTTGTAAGGCATTTATTAAATTCAAACATTCTTAAGGAATTAATTTAAATGACTGCTAATTCTACTGCATTAGAAGCATTAACATTTATTTGATACGTATTGAATTAAACAAAAATGTATATATATTCTTAAAGTATATTCTAATCTTCAGTTTAATTACAAATGTCATTTAATATTTTTGAGTAAAACTCAGTATTATTGCATAAAAGCTTAGAAGCGAGTTTAGTGCTACCTACAAATTTTCAAATAATACTTAATTTTTAATCACTATTAACAAATTAGTAAGCCATTTAAAAATTAACATTTCTTGCAGTCACTTTCATAATTGAATATCTCATTTTAGCAACTGCTTTGTTTCCTTCATTTTTTTTCTTTTCTCTTAGTTTATTTCGTTTATCTTTTGTATAGTAGACCCAAACTGCCTTGTGTTGGAGGAAAAAGCTGTATGATGGACTAGATAGAAGTTTTACATGTGATGGAATTTAACCTCCCTTTATGTCTCTCCCCTACACAGTCCCTTCAGTCTGAATATGTTCATTACTAAGGCCTTGCCACTCCGGGGAATGCTGTTCCACTCTTAGACACAGTTTCTTCACCTGGACGAGCAAAGTAGAGAGAAAGTGACTGCTTGCCCGAAGACTATCTCTGCCTTCTTACCTTAAATTAAAGTCGGCACTAGGATAAGACCTTCAAGAGACTTGAAACCAGAAAAATCTGGTTAATGACTACGATAAATGCACTGAAACTATGTTTGTGGATGTCAACACTTTTTAAGACAGTTTTAATGTTGAATTTGGTATTTTGAAAGGTTATTTTTACTGTATTTCGGTAATACATTTGTTATTACATTTACATGTACAGTGTTACATTATGTATGTATTGTGAACTTTAAAAGGCTATTTTGATAAATTTATAAATATATAAAATTATGTAAAATCTAGACTATATTTTGACTTAGATTTTCTTGCTGTTTGCTACCAAAAATTTGTATTTTGAATTTGTTTAGTATGGTTTTGTGTACAATGAATATATAATTCCTCTTGATCAAGAAAAAATAAGGGAGAAAGTTATTTTTATGTTCCCACTATGATTATGGCCTATCCATTCTTTCTTTTGGGAAGTCAGTCTAATGGAACAGTGTATCCAAGTTTATCTCTATCTAGCACGAGTATAATCATTGGATAGGGCTTATTAGACCATTTCCTTTCCCTTTGTTTCTGTTGCTGAGCCATTTAGTTTTGCATCCTTGGGGGCTTTGGCAAAATGTAACATCCAGTTGAAGATCAGAATTCATTGAATGTTTCTCCTGAAAGCAGCATGCCTTTGCTCCACGAAATGACTCAACATTCCAAATGCTTTTCTTTCTTTCCTCCTCTCAAAAGAGCTCTTAAGCCAACTAGAATATTTTGCCTTTGGTGCAGGTGGTTGTTGCCTATAATCACACATGGTCTGGCACCAGTTTTAAATCAATGAAGAGAAAAAACAGAAAAGATGCTGCTAAGTAGTTCTCTGTTAATTAAAGGAGATATGTTTTGAAGAGATTACAAACCCCTGACACACAAGCTAGCAAATCAGAAACCTAACATGCAAATGAAGGGACTCCTTAGAGGTCCTCACAGCCCTTTCATGCAGGTGAGAGCTTATATTCAGGCCTCCGGAAGCCTGTAGGCTTCATTTCTATGGGGAGTCGGGGAGCCTTAGATCCTGACTCCTCCATGCTGCTTAAGAATGGACTACTCAGAGACAGTTAAACGGATCCATATGAAGTGCTTTATTCTCAACCGCTGAGTTTTTTATAATGTATTTATTAGGAGGGGGTACCTTAAGACTATTATACATGCTTCAGCAAAACGTCTTGTTTATGTTTTACATTTTTAAAAAGGCATTTGAATGAATGTTTGACTCAGGTTGATTAGCTTAACCTTCAATAACTAAAGTACCAAATAATTGCACTAAACTGATGAAAAAAATGAATTATATGTTTTAGGAATCAAAATTTAAGTGGAATTAAATTGTATACCTTTTTAAAGCTGAAATAGTAAAATATTTTATTATGAGTTATTATAAAAAAGATTGGTTTAATGGATAGGATGATGATATTGTTTTTTAAAAATTATCAGTGAAAAATAATTCAGATGACACTTGAGAAGTGGGGAAAGGGAACCATATTGACAATTTTAGTTCTGTGAACACTAATTTGTGTGCAGCTATTAAATGATTGTAAAATGACTACTGTAAATTTTCCATAAGTATGTGTGTATAGTAGTCATATGTATCTACATGTGTAAATCTTAATTATTTATACACATGTGCATACATAGACAATCAAGAAGTGTATGTATATAATATAGAAAGTATATAGCAAAGTAATTCTACTCCAATAATAAAAATTGTTTGACATGTATTTTGTTATGAATAGTTTACCTTCAGAAAGATATTTTGTTCTATTTTAAAGTGTAGAAGAATACACTGCTAATAAATAATAAAAGTTTTATGGAATTTACAGTTTTCTAGCCTTTGTAATTTGGATTTTGAATAATCAATGTACTGAAGTCTTTTTATAATTTTATATTTGATCCAATCTTGTTGATGCCTTCAGTTGGATTTCTCAAGATCTCCATTCTGGAGTTTTAGTTTATCTTTTACTGACTTTCCGGGTGGTGGCCATTTCCTGAAATACATGACAGTGAGCACAAAGAAAAATCTTATACTTTGAATTTCACAAGTCAAATAATGTCAGGCTGTTGCTGTTTTGCTCTCTATAATATTCCTTTCTGTTAATAAAACACTGGTTATGATCAGTGTTTTGGGTCCTTCTTGGTCATTTATGACTAATGTACACTGGGCATCAGTTCCTTTTGAGAAAGAATGGCCATTTTTCTTCAAGGAGAAATTATAGAAATAATCAGATGGTGCCAATCTCACTACTGTTGGATCTATGCCCCGAAGGGGCAGCTTGGGAGGAAGAAACTGCACTTTTGATTGGAGATATTTTGTGTATTAAACTGGATCTCTTTGGATTGTGATGTCTCTGAGGTTTTACCCTTCTGTCTTTAAAATTTTTCAGAACACAGGAAGGGTTGTGGGTGGGAAGGTGACTTCACTTTTTGAGCTGGGAATCTGCCAATTAGCTGTCCTCACAACACTGCATGAGACATAATACCGAGGTTGTCACAGGACCACAGAGAAGGAGATTTCCTAGGAATTCATAAACCTGGCTAGAAGGGCAGAAAATTTTTTTTCTACAGATTGATTTCTTATGAAAAAAATATTTTAAAAAATCAATTAATTAGTTCCAACAAATTTCTCACCTACTGGTTATTGATTTTACATGGTTTTGTTACCCTCAGATGTCAAATGACTTATAAATCTCAACACACCTGGAGAGGCAACACGATATATGTATTCAGCTGTGATTCAAATAGCAGGAATGTGAGTTTACCAACAATAAGCTACACAATGTATTTTCAAAATTGTTCTCACTTGTATGCTTTCCTTGGTGACGTGTTAAACCATCAGTATGTCAAAAGTTTCTACTTAATTGTTGGTGCATAAGCTGAACAGTACTCTTTGGTGTTTTGTGTCATGTATAAAGTCTATACTCTTCCCAAAGTGCCCTGTAAGACAGAGTTAATGATACCTGCAAAAGCCTTGTGGACCTCTTAGTAACAAACAGCAGAGCAAGAAGTTGCTCACTGCATATCTCCTCAGAACATTAATCAGGGAGATTTCCAGTTACAGCAAGATATAATTTACACCATAAGATAAAACTCCTTTATTTATACAAAGGTCGCATAGGGGCTGTGGCACCCATGGCATAGAAACGAAAGTGGCAAATAATTGTATTAAGTTATTTTGAGCTGAATTGAAATGTTAATATATTCCCACCCAGTTCCTTCTCTATGGATTGAATTATGATAATCATATCAAGGAGAAAAATAGCTTTTCTAGAAAATTTTAAACTTTTTTTTTTTGGTGTGTGCAAGTAGAAACTTAAATTTAAAGACTACTTTTAATGCAAAACACAGGTATTTGGAACTGGTTTTAAATGGACAAACATAAGTAAACTGACCTTTGCACTTGCCGTGTCTTGCTTTAACCTGCATACCACCAAAACAGAGATGACTTACATCAGCACTCACTGTTTCTCCTTTGGTTTGAGTCAGGTTGACCAACAGGTTTTTTAAACGTTGAATTGCAAGTGAAAAACAGGGCAAGGTAGTAACTGTAAAAATGGCTTCAACTGCAAATGTTTACATTTATATTAAACTTCAGATTCAGGGGTAATGATTTATCAGTTGTATCTTGTTTATTTATGTCATGACTCTTTTCCAAAAGGATTTAAGGTGGCTGCAAAGAATGGAGCAGATGTACGATAGAGGAGCAAGACGGGGCTTTAGACCCAAAGTTTGAGGCAACCGATGCTGGGACTTTAAGCTGAGATAAGTAGTAGGCCTCTTGAATGTCATAGGAGATTGGGCAAATTTACACTAAATACACACCTTTGGGACACTTTATTGGGATTTAGTTTACTCAAAATTTTAAGAGTAATACAATACATTATTACTAACACTGGGCTCTGTGTTGTACAGTAGATCTCCAAGACTTATTTCATCATGCATAATTGAAACTTTGTATCCTTTGGCTAATTTGCCAAGAGGATAGACCTTAGGTGTTTTTGTTTGTTTGTTTAAAGAATTTACTGGGGAATCGGGGAAGGGGAACAGACAAGTTGCTGTCCTTTGGTTCTTCAGTCTAATTGTGGAGGACGCCGCTTCACTGGCCCATGTTGGTATTGTGATCATTGTGCTCTTCCCGGCTTGAGGCAGATTGGTCACCGGGCATTGGACAACCGCTCAGGGCGGCTCACAGCAGCTCACGCAGGCTGCCGGCCACTCACGGTAGCTTATGGCAGCTCACTGCAGCCCCGCTGCAGCCTACGCCATCACCGGCGACTCAAGGCTGCCCAGCGCCAGGTCGAGCTGTTGTTCACCATCTTAGCTGTAGAAGGCAGTGTTATTGGCCCATGTGGGATCTGAACCGGCAGCCCTGCTGCTCAGAGCTCGCGCTCCCAAGCGAACTCTTAACATGCCACTCAGCCAGCCCAACCTTAGGTGTTTTTAACACAAAATAATACTAACTGATAATAATAATGAAAAAGACAGGAGTACTCACAGGTAAGATTCATTACAGTGAAAGGATACAACACAAACTCAGTCAAGGGAAGGATTCATGGAGTGAGGTCAGGAGAAAACCAGGCATAAGCTTGCAAGCATCCTCTCCCAGTGGAGTCACGCAAGATATGCTTCAATCTCCAGCAACCAGTAGTGACAACAGACATGCTGTCTACCAGTGATGCTCAAAGAGATGAAGCACCCGAGGTTTTTTATTGGGGGCTGGTCCCGTAAGCACCCTCTGCTGAGCATGAACCATAAGCCCAGACTCCCAGAAGGAAAGCAGGTGCTCTGCATAAACCATCCTGTTTGCACGGGTTCAGGCACAGCGAACCGCCCTGTCATTAGGGGGAGTTTGATATCAGTACAGGGAGCTGTTTACCAGTCCAGGTACAAGCCAAGGGCAAAATTGAAAGCAGACTTTCCTAAGGACACCAGTCTCAGGCCTACTATGTTAACACTTTTTTTGTACACTCTGTGTCTTAGCCAACTGATTTTGTAGTAACTAAAAGCCCAATTACCTAAAAGCAGCTTTACCTTGTGAAGTTGACCCAAAGTCCCTGTATTTGGAAGGCTTCTTTCTGGAGAAAAGAAGCTGTGATCTAGGAGACAGGGGGCGTATATTTCTGGGTCTCTAGTGCTCCAGCTGGGCCAGAGTTCTGATTTGTTTTTAAATGGATAAATTCAGATGTGGTACCGTTTCCTCTCCCTAAACACTCTGCTGGCTACAGTGTACGCGCTACCACCAAGGTCTCCAACATTCCAATCCTTTTCAGGGAAACGAATAGGGATTCTCTTCTTTGCGTTACGAGATGAACTAGTCTAAAATTTGGCTCCTAACACTTAACTGTTATTTAATAAGTGAAAGAAATAAAAATATAAGTAAATACAGTTTTTAAAATATTGCAATTTCAAAAACATTAAAGTAAAAAAGTATTGTAAAAAACTAAAGCTAAAAAATAACGACTGAGATAAAAATAAAGGCACAGTGAGGCTTTAAAAAAGATATACTTAAAACAAAAATATAAATTTAATAAAATATATACTATAAAATGATAAACTGCTTAAAATAAGATAGAAGGCAAATCTAAGGAATAAAATACAATGAAAAAAAATACCATTTCGGAATTGGAAGATTTAAAAGAATGAGCTAGAATAATCTAAAGTAAGAACAAATCAAACCAAAAAGACCTGGATTTTTAAAAATAAAAATTTAAAACATAAAAAATAAATTTAGAACACTCTTAACCAAACAACAGGGCTGCTTGTGCAGAGAACATTATAGATGCTCCCAACTTTAACGCGCGTAGGCCTCCCTTTTAGCTGGATCCCAAGGCTGAGCTGCCCTGGCTAGGCCTGTGAGAGTCAAAATCCCAGGCAGAATATGCTAAGAAAAAGGCCTATGAGCAAGACACTTTGTCATCTCAAATGATCCCCGTGAGATTTCCAACCTGGCATCTGCAGTCCTGCCAAAGCTGTTAAGCCTTAAGGGAATGTTAAGAATATATTTTTTTCAGTCATGATCACAAGCCAGACAATGCAATAAATGCCATAAATCTATAAGAAAAATTTACAAGCTATCTTCCTACATAGCCCTGAGAGGTTTCAGGTGGAGGAAAAAAACGTGGAGAAGTGAAGTGACTTATCCAAGGTCATACACCTAGCAAGTGGGACAGCCCAGATTTAAACACCATCTTAACGCCATAGCCAGTGTCCCCTCCCTTTTTGCTGAATTACACATAGCCAAACAGCCCCCCTTAAAAATGGCCTGCCTGCTGTGAAAAAGTGCATCAAAGTGAAACACCAGAAACACCTCAAGCAAGACGATACTCAGCATTTTAAAGCTTCAGATTGGAGCACATGTTTTTAGGCCTAGAAAAAAGTTTGGTTCAAAGCAATAAAAATTGCTTTGAAAATAGAGCTGTTTCGAGGCAGGGAGAATTACAGACGTATATATAAATTAATAAGCTCTTGCTGATTCTCAGCTAGTGTATAAGATCTAAAAAGGTCAAGAATGACTACATTGGAATCTAATGGAAGAAAATCATATTCTTGAAATAAAAAAAAAATTGGTATAATTTAGCATTGAAAAGATTTGTTGGCCAAAAGGCAGAGCTCAGGTTTGAAGTTTTCACAGCAACCTGTCCGTGCACCTCTGTGACAGGCACCAATAAGGGCTTCGTTTTCTGTGCTCACATGGCAACGAGCAGCATCTGATAAATTTAAGGAATTTTTAATATAAGTTTTAGCATTGTCCTAATAATAAACTCTGAGCAACTCTTTTCCAAATTGTACTGTGCTCTTGGTTTTAATGGGCTCAAACACTGTGCGTGAATACATCTGACTGTATTATAATTAGAATCTGATTTAGTAAAATAGTGTATTGCAAGTATATCTTGTGGACTTTAGTCAATATGCTATTTTTATTTAAAAAAAAAACTATGATTCTTGTAAAAAAAAAATCAGAGCTGTTATACAGCAAATGGTTCAAGTCCTCCTTTCCCTCAAATCTACTAATTTGAAGTAATTGTGATAACAGATTATATTTCCATATTTGATTTTTTTTTCCTAACGCATGTTCTGTATTAATAATGACTCTATCTGAACATCTGAAATATGATGTGTTCTCATTCCTGCACAAATAACGCTCAGTGTACCAAATGGCGTCCTGCGTAAAAATAGCCCCGCTGGTGAGTTGCATTTTAAGGCTTCCTTTTTCCATGTTTCACATAGAGTCAATCCTTTTAATGATGAGCTTACCTTCCACCTTCCTCAGGAAGCCTTTTTCTACTTCAGGCTTGGTGAAGTGTAATTGTTTTTCTTTCACGAGGCTGTGGCATCCTTAACTAAGTTTGTATGCCTTTTATTGCTCTACCCCAGTACCGGCTTCAGGCACAGGACCCTTTTATTTCACTTCTTTTATTTTTATTTTTTTCATAGTTTCTCAGCATGCTCCAGAAATTAAATGTTATATACATTTCATTTTTGGGGGGTAGACCCTTAGGCATTAGATCTAGGAGTCTGAGTGAAATCTGGTTCAGGATAGCTTCCTGCTGGGAGCAAAACTTTGCAGAGGCTTTATCAGAAGGGACTTGGGAAAGCTTGATGGATGGCTGCCCATGGCGTCTTTGCTGGTCTGGAAAGAATGGAAACAAAGAAAGGAATAAAAACAAAAAAACAAAACATAAAAAACTCATATTGACCTACAGAGATTGGAAACTTGACTGGGAATTTATATTCATTCATTTGACAAAATTTATTGAGAGACCGCAGATAGGAAGTTAAAACCGTAAGTTCACAGTCTTCTGAGGAACACACACCTAAACAATGACCATCCAGTCTGATGACATGTTTTTCCTGGGAAACGCTGATGGTCCTGAGGAGAGAGCCTGGATAAACTTGAGAAGAAAGTGTGGTCAAAGGACCTTCACAGCAGAGCAGGCATTTGCTGATTTGGCTTTGAAGGCAGTAGGAGGTGTAGGGGTAAATATTAGTATCTTTTGCCTAATTAAGAACCTGAATGTGTTCACCTGGCCAGAAATTAGAAGAAAACCATCTTCAAACCAGTGGAGGAGCCATCCAGTGCTCTCTGCCCCAGCAGGGTCCATACATGCTAAACACTAAGGTGGACCCAGGAGGAGAAGAGATGGCTTGTTTTCAGGACAAAATGATGCCTGCTCAGTCCTTATTGCTTTCCCACAAGTGAACAAAACTGACTAAGGGAGTTGGGTGGGGCTGTGGGTTGGAGGAGGTCATACAGGAATTGAAAGGAAGAGGGGGATGGAAACATTTTATCGGAATGTAACTTCCCTGACAAGTCCTCAACTGGCTACGTTTAAAGTATATATATAGATAGGTAGATAGATAGATGATAGATAGATAGATAGATAGATAGATAGATAGATAGATAGATAGATAGATAGATAGATAGATATAGGGGCCGGCCGAGTGGCGCGATGGTTAAGAACTGGCTTGGGATGCCAGAGGGCCCCGGTTCGGATCCCACATATGAGGGCCAGTGACACTG
>NW_017731913.1:1154133-1162756 GCF_001890085.2 Hipposideros armiger | reverse complement strand
ATATATATATATATATATATACACACACACACATACTTTATGTATAGTTTTAATTTAACATTAAAACTATTGTAAAGTGGAACTGTGGAACTATGATTCTTTTTTTTTCTTACGATTTTATTGGGGAATTGGGGAAGGGGAACAGAAAAATTGCTGTCCTTTTGTTCTTCAGTCTAGTTGTGGAGGACGTTGCTTCACTGGCCCATGTTGGTACTGTGATCATTGCGCTCTTCCCAGGTGAGGCAGTTGGTTGCTGGCTTCTGGATGGCCGCTCACGGCGGCTCTTGGAGCTGATTCTTAATTCTGGTTTCATTAGCATCACCTGGGGAACATTTTTAAAGAGTGGTGCCAAGGTCTTACCCCAGACCAATTAAACCAGAATGAGAAGCATGTTGCCTGAGGTTGTTTTTTTTAAACTTTGTTTTCTTTTTTCAGATTTTATTGGGGAATTGGGGAAGGGGAACTGCCAAGTTGTTGTCCTTCAGTCTTAGTTGTAGAGGGCGCAGCTAGCTCAGCTCCAAGTCCAGTTGCCAACCGGCCACCGATCGGCAGCTTGTGGCCGCTCAGCTCAAGGTGTTGTGTTCAATCTCATTTGCGGGTGAGCATAGCCCATCATTCCATGCTGGAGTTGAACTGGAAACCTTGTTGTTAGGAGCACATGCTCTCACCAGCTGAGCCATCCTGCCACCTGTTGGCAACTCAGCATCAGCTCAGCTCGGGTGCAGCTCACTGGCCCATGTGGGAATCGAACCGGCAACATTGTTGCCGAGTGGCCGGCCCCTTCTTCTTCTTTTTTAACTTCTTAAGTAATTTCTGATACACAGTAGGGTTAAGAAATCAGAGGGGAAAAGTGAAGCTTTCAACCATTTAACACTGTCTTTTTAAAATAAGATTTTTAATTCTTCAAGGTGGCTTTCAAAATCGAGATTTAAGTTGAGAAATAATAGACTATATAGCCTCCCCTTATCTATCAGCTAACAAATATCTTGCTGAAGGGTTTGTGGTAGGAACTGTGGGAGAATAAAAAGAAGCGGGACAAGGGTGAGAAGGCAGCTTCTCCATGCCTTCATCCATGTCTTCATGGAGTTTACCAACCAGTTGGGGAAATTACATAATCATGTATGCGTTGGTCTTTTTTGATTGTGAGAGATATCCAACTAAGCTTAGGGCACAAAGGGCTTGTAGCACCCAAAGACTGGGAAGTAGGTGGACATTAGGTGCAGCTAAAACCAGGAACTGACAACCAGCAGGACCCAATATCTTATCTCTTTCTCTGCATGGCTACGGACAGCTGCTGCATGTTACAACTTAGCTTCACTAACCTGGAGAGGCATTGGCCTGACTCTCAGTCCCAAGTCTACACCCCTGGGACTTGACTCACATTAATATGTGTTCTACAATAGTCCTTTAAAAGCGTGTGTGGGGACAGACTTGCCAGGCAAACAAAACAAGTGTCCAGTACACTTGTCAGCACTGGAGAACAGTGAGGTACAGAAGTAATGACTGAAGGAATCATACAGAATGTTGCCATACCCCAGCCAAATAAAAGCTGGGCCCTTGGAGCAGCCTCTTTGCAGAGTTTAGGCTTCTCACCATATGTGGAGTGTGGAGGTGGTTAGGACGAAATAAGGCAGTGCATATAGGGTGCTTAAAACACAGAGCATCACTGCCTACCCCATACCTCAACAAGCAGCAAGCCTGCGGGAAGTTTAGTTTCATCTATGGTGTTTGAGAGACTGAGATGGAGTGATGTCCTCAACTCTATTTATTTATTTATTTATAATTTATTTTAATTACAGCTGACATACAAGATTAGCTTCAGGTGTATAACACTGTGATTAGACATTTATATACTTTACAAAGTGATCACCACAATAAGTCTAGTACCCATCTGTTGCCATACATGGTTATTACAATATAATTATTATACTTATATTCCCTATGATGTACATTACATTTCTCTAATTTTATAACTGGAAGTTTGTACTTCTTAATCCCCTACCCCTTTTCCACCCAACCCCCTATTCCCTCCCCTCTGACAACCATCAGTTTGTTGTCTATATCTATGAGTGTCTGTTTCCTTTTGTTCGTTGTTTTGTTTTTATGGTTTCACATATAAGTGAAATAAAACAGTATTTGTCATTCTCTGCCCATCTTATTTAATATAATACTCTCTAGGTCTATCCATGTTGTTGCAAATGGCAAGATTTCATTCATTTTTATGGCTGAGTAATATTCCATTCCTACCATATCTTGGCTATTATAAACAATGCTGCAATACACATGGATGGTGGGGGGAAGGGAGGTAGGTTGGAAGTGGGCGGGCATGTATCTTTTTGAATTAGTGTTTTTGTTGTCCTTGGATAAATACCCAGGAGTGGATTTGCTGGGCTGTCTTCTTCAACTCGTAAGATCCATGACAGAGGGATTTCTAACATGTATTTGGCAGTTGCTTTCGTTGCAGCTCAGAGGGCTGTGCCCAGCATCCAGAGAAGGTTTTCAAGGATTATAAAATAAAGGACTATGCTGAGGAAATGGTTTGAAATTAACAGTGCCAATTTGCTTCCCAAGTAGGAAGTGAGCACCTTATTTCTGAGACGCCGAAAATAGGAAATATTATTTTTTCTAACCACCAATAATTGCCTTGATGAGGTAGACACAGGATTGTGGCTCCTGGTTGTTTTATTTGTTTCCTAATCATTCTAATTTAGTCTTGAAATTACACGAATAATTTCTTAGATTTTTTTTTCTGTTATCATTTATGATCCTGTCAATTCTGTTTAACTCTATCAGAGTGGTAATAACTGTGGCCAAGTACCTAAAAGTGTATGGTCTTTTTTCCCATCAGTGATATTTGAACACACGCACACACACACACACACACACACACACACACACACACACACACACTTAAAATAATTTGATTCCATCACTTAAACTACCTAAAATAATTCCTAAATACTTGAAAACATGAAACTATCTCCATCAAGCTCCTATCTCTATCAGACGGAAATATTTTTAAAGCAGATTTTAAAGAATAAACTACATTAAACCCCTTACTGGAAAAAAAGTCACTTCTGGACAGTGACCAAGCCAAAGCAATTTTAGTTCAAATTGGTTTTCCTGGAAAAGCTAAAAATGTAGTTCAGAAAAGAAATGCCTTGGCAACTTTACAAATCAACACTCAAAAACTAACAAGGTCGGTCTACATATCCTCCCCTTGAGTGATTCTGAAGTGCTAGCATTAAAAGAATCTCCTAGGACACTTGTCAAAACGCAGATTCCCAGGCCCAGTCAGTAACTCCGACCCAGACCCAGGTGAGTTGAAGAGCACATCAATGGTTCTTAAGCTTTTTGAGATTATAGACTCCTTTAAGAGGCTAATAAAATTATTTAATCTTTTCTCCAGAAAGATGCACAAATACATACCTTTTTGTATACTAATTTAAGGACGGTCATACTTCCCTTAAAATGCTTACAGGAACTTTTGTGGCAGTAAGTCTCAGAGCTGGAGAGTTGGGCTTGTCTTTATGTTTCATGAGCCCCACAACCCACAATTCAGATTTGTTCCAATGAGGGGCATGATCCTTTATGGCCCCAAGTCTCACCCTATGGGAATCACGTGTCACTAATACACATAACACACTTCTTATATGCTGGCCACTTCATGAAATGATTTAAATAAATTTAATCATTGTAAGACCCCCTTAGAGGCAGATGACATATCTTCACTTTACAAACAAGAAAACTGAGGTGTGTAAAGGGGAAATAGCTTGCCTAAGGTCACATGCTAATAACAAACAGGTCCTGGGTTTGACCCTGAGCTCTCCCTCCCCCCCAATTATATTAGTCTCTTTTCATTCTTTTAGTAATGTCTTCCAGAGTTAACTAATTCCATTTGTAGGTGATGAAAGGTCTAAGGAATCCACTCCAAATGTTGGCTGTGCTGTGAGCATGGTCTTTTCCTTCACTTCAGCTCTGAATTGAGACTTTTGATCCTTGTTTTTTCTATTCCAGTCTCAGAAGTAGTTTTCGCTGTAGAAGTTATCTGAAGACAGCCTGATGCTTTATGGTAGTGGTCTACCAGGCTCTAGCTTCTCCAGGAATACGACACAGGATGGATTTAATATGTATTAAACTAAGAGGCATTCTCTCAAATGAGTTTAAATGCATTTTATTTTTAGACACCCTACATGACATGTTTTTCTTAACAACAATGCCTCCACTCCAAATAAATCAAGATCAAGATAAACGAAAAGCTCAAGGTAACATCAGTCCCATCTGTCCTAGTCCTGGTGTGTGGATGAAAAGCAGCAGCCAGTTATGATGATGACAGGTGACGGATCCCAACAGCCAACTGTGTTAACATCTTTCCATTTCTAAACCATCCTTGAAGAAAATCATTTATGGGGTCACAGCATCCTCACGGTAGTCCAGCAGAGCAACCGTGCCATCTGGATTCATGTTTTCACCAATAACGGACTGGTAGTTTTTGAAATTAGCAAGGATGTGCTTGATTTGTTCTGTAGTTGCTTGTCTTTGTTCTTCACATTTCCCTTTGATTGGTTTCATGTAATCCTTGATGTACTTCTTGAAGGCTTCTTTTGTGAAGCTGGTTTCCTGCAAATGATGGTTCATGACAATATTAACACCAGCGGCTATGGTGCTTTTAGTACCTTCGCCCTCGAGGCCTTCAGCGGAGGTATTTCCACCAATGAGCAAGTCTTCAATGTTACCGTCTGTCCTACTGACTATCTTCTCCTCTGCCCCCAAGCACAGCCCATCTGTGATCTCCCGGATCTCGTAGATGTCAGAGAACATCTCATCATGGCTGATGAAGTCTGGGTGGGTGATGATGATGATAGGTGGGAGGAGACCACGCGGGGCTGGCTTAGCAGGAGCTCGGAGCCAGTGCGATGCAGCCTGAGCCCCGCTCGGAGGGAAGGGGGAGCAGGCAGAAAAGGGAGCCTGAGCTCTTAACCTCTCTGGCAGAGTTCTTCAGTCTTGGCACTGGTGACATTTGGGGCTGGATAGTTCTTTGTTGTTAGGGTCTGTCCTATGCACTGCAAGATGTTTAGCAGCATCCTTGGCCTCTACCCATGAGATGCCAATACCACTCTTCCACTCAAGTTGTGACAACCAAAAATGTCTCCAGACATTGCCAAATGTACCCTGGATGAGAACCACACTCAAGGATGAGATACACTCCTTGATGGCACTACCTAGTGAGCTGCTGTCACTGAGGGGAGGCTAGGGACTCTCTCAAGTCTCATGGGGCAGGAGCCACGCTGGGAGCCATCATTCCAAGATCTCACACACCGGAGGTAAAGGGCTTCAGGACGGAACGCACCACAGTTCCTTTCCAGCTTCCTGCTTCTCTAAATTCATCATTTCTAAAAGCTCTACCAGTGAGCTTTCTTAGAATGCAAATGCTTACATGAAGGTGAATTACTCCTAAATTTGCCTATAAAACAACACAACGCTGTTGTTCATTTGAAAACCATCTTCTGCAGTCCAAACAGGCCCACACCGACAAGATTCTCAGTTGTGTTACCTCTGAGAGTCCAAGACCTGAGGAAAGAGAGCTGGAATGGGACTGCTGCCAGTCTCAGGGTTGTGCTACCAGCAGACAGGAAACGAGCAATTGGTCACTGCACTCACCCTTTGGTTTCCCGAAGTGTGGGAGACAGTTGCTATGTCATGTGTTAGTGGATTATGAAACTGAGAACTAGGAAAGTCCACACTGGATCCTGTCAGGGTGGGTGTGGGGTTGTGTGGGTGTGTGGGGGGGTTGTGAATAAAAGCTCGATTTAAAAATAATTTGGTGGCATAAAGTTTGAGGATGTGGTTACATGAAGTTTTTAAAGCATTTTAGAAAAATCAGTAATAACAATCTTTGCTGTACAACTCTGATGGTGGTTGTATCTCTAGAGAAGATCATTAAGATGGAAATCTCCATGCCACCTATCAAAGGTAATAAAGAGACCTATCTGGTCAGCAAATGTTTAAGTATTTACAATGTGTCAGGCACTCTGATCAAAAGGAGAGCCTTGCCCTTGATTAGCTTACCGTGTGAAGAGGGAATGAGCACAAGCCTGGCCTTGGCAGGGACATACTCAGGTGTGCTGGGGGCACACAGGCTGGGCAACACATAACGGGGATCAAGAAAGACTCCATGCAGGAGGCGAAGTCTGGGTCCAGACCCGGAGATGAGAGGACTTCGCTGGGCTTAAGTGGGGGCAGACTGTGGAGGGGTAGCCAAGGGAATAGCATCCACTGAACAAATGGAGGTGCTCGGATGGGAGGGAGAGAAGAGATGAGCACATGTGTGAATGCCAAGTTCACAGTGTGGCTGGAATGGAGTTGGAAGGGCGAGAGATGGGTGGACAGGTGAGGGTGTAAGAGGTCACGTGGACTGTTCTAAGACTTCTGCAGACCTCAACACCTTTGGAGGCCCCATCACACATTTATCAAACATATTAAAATGTATTCTGATCCCATCTTAGAGTAATTTATAAATAAAAAAGAATTGCAGTTTACTATTTAATACCATATGAATTTCTATTTTAAAGTTTTCTTTTTGTACTTCAGAGCCAGTAATTCTTTTTTTCAGATATGAAGCATTTTCAAAGGGTCTTGAAAAGCTGGTATGCTGTAGGCACCATGTGTACAGGGCCCAATTGATAACAATAGCCTTGTTTTAAACTTGCAGGTATAAATCTGATAACTGTCTCCCCCTCCAACCTCTTACTGCCCAGTGTTCATTCTCTCCTTTTTCCTGCCCTTCCTGAGTTTTAGCAGGGCCAGCGAGCACTCAGCTAGGCTGGTCCCAGCTTTTCTTACAGCAAGGAACAGTTATGTGACTAAAGTTTTGGCCCTTGGTGTGTGTACAGAAGTGATATGTGAAAATTTCAGGTCACATCCTTGAAAAGGAAGCCAGCGGCCCCCACTTCCTTCTTCTGTGCCCATCTCTGTGGGCTGGAATGTGGATGTAGTGGTGGTGAAATGATGTCAGCCACGTAGAGAAGGACAACATCCTAGGGCAGCGGTTCTTAAACTTTGGCATGCATCAGAGTCACCTGGAGGTCTTGTTAAGACAAACGTTAGGCCCCATCACCAGAAATCTGACTCAGTGGGTCTGAATCATTTCTAACAAGTTTCCAAGTGATTCTGGTGCTGCAGTCAGGGTCACTGCGTGGAAACTTCTTGGCAAGAGAAAATAATCCATCACGGCCAGTTGGTGGATGCCCAGCTTACAACCCAGGCATCCTGAAACCCCACCTAGCATTTTTTCCATAATGTCGCATTACCATATTTCATATTGAGTTAAATTTTCTAATGAATGATTTTTCCCGGTGAAAAGTGATTTATTGTGGGGGATGACTTTTGTGCAAAATTTCCCACATGGAATGGTTCAATGAGTTCTTGCGCCCAAGAATTGCAAATCTCTAAGATGAACCACAAGATAAAAAGTTCTGAAGTGAAGAGCGATTGTTATCGTTTATTCGTTTATTTTGTGGATTATTCGGGTTCCTTGCTTTCTCCTGACACCCACTTTTAACCTTCTGATGGGTTTATTTTTACCCTCTAACCATTTCATTACTGAAACATAAACCAAACTCTGGAAAGGAATATGGTGATGAGCAAAAAAACCAAAATTATGATTTAAATTGAGACTTCAGGGTTTTCTGTGGATTACCATGTCCCACCTTATCAAAGAAAAAAATGAACTTTAATTAGAATATAAAGCAATTCTTTCTGAAAATGTGGGATGGAAGAGGTCAGTCTTGGGTATTGGGAGTATGATTTATCCCTCAGAAAAATCTTCACCCCAGATAAGACTGGGATGAAAGACCTTGGGGGTTTATCAAATTTTACTCTAGCATTGGTGGGAGAAAAAAAAGGGAAGAAAAATGAAGCAGGGTGAAAAATCAGGTGATTGAGAGGAAGAGAGAAAAGACAAGGCAGAGAAACTTGTTAATTACAGGACTTTCTGAGCAAGATATTTTTCTTCCTTTCACAAGTTAGAAGCTGTTGAATAATTCATGCTAAGCGTGGAAAGGCTGCCTTTTCCCTGGGTGATGTATCACTGAGCAGGAAAGAGCTGAGAGTGGGTTCACCACATCAGCCACCCCTCTTGCTTCTGAGCACAGGGTGGGTGCTCTTCTCTGGAGCTCAGCTTCTGCTTTTGCAGCTAAGCATCCTTGCTGCCTGCCTGCCTGCCTGCCTGCCTGCCCACCGTCTGGGCTTGCAGCCTGCCACTTTCCTTTCCCCAGCCCTGCTGCCAGCTGAGAAGCCTCCCAGCAGCTGCTGGTTTCTGCCAAGGACCATGTGTGTGGATGCTGCCTGGGAGAAGCGGGCACTTGCTCCTGGCACTCATCCCAGCTGAGTTTCTCCTGTTGATTTCGGGACCACAGATGCTGCTGCAGAGGAAGTATTTCCTGGCATCCCTCCCTCTGCTACCGCCAGCTTAGGACCGGCCCCAAAGTAAGGTACTCCCAAGCCCTTTCCCCTGGCATTTCCCCCAGCTGGGGTATCCCTGCTTTCTCTTGGAAACTAGGGGCTCCATCTGGCAACATTCCCGTGTGTGTGTGTGTGTGTGTGTGTGTGTGTGTGTGTGTGT
>NW_017731913.1:1143774-1154043 GCF_001890085.2 Hipposideros armiger | reverse complement strand
TGTGTGTTTGGGGGAGAAGAGGAGACTTCTTGGTATTTCTTGATTTTGCTCTGCTCTAGGGCTTCCCTGGTGCCTGCTGAATGCAAAGAGGCCTCTCCTGGAGACATTCCCGATGCAGGCACCTGTCATCTGCCACCCCCGTTCTCCACGAGCTCCCTCTCTCCCCCTCCCCCAGCCCATTATTCTCCTTCAGCCTTTTGTGCCGATGGCAGAAGGCTGAAGGGATTGTCTTTGCCCTCCCGGCAGGCAGGCGGGTGTCGGGATGGGCCGCGCCGCGAGGAGCCGACGCTAGCCAGCGAGGTGTGAAGAGTTGGCCAGAATGACCAACTCCTCCTCCACGTCCGCTTCCTCCACCACCGGGGGGTCCCTGCTGCTGCTGTGCGAGGAAGAGGAGTCGTGGGCGGGCCGGCGCATCCCCGTGTCCCTCCTGTACTCGGGCCTGGCCATCGGGGGCACGCTGGCCAACGGCATGGTCATCTATCTCGTGTCGTCCTTCCGCAAGCTGCAGACCACGAGCAACGCCTTCATCGTGAACGGCTGCGCCGCGGACCTCAGCGTCTGCGCCCTCTGGATGCCGCAGGAGGCGGTGCTCGGGCTCCTGCCCGCCGGCTCCGCGGAGCCTCCCGGGGACTGGGACGGCGCCGCGGGCAGCTACCGCCTGCTGCGGGGCGGGCTGCTGGGCCTCGGGCTCACCGTGTCCCTGCTGTCCCACTGCCTCGTGGCCCTGAACCGCTACCTGCTCATCACCCGGGCGCCCGCCACCTACCAGGCGCTGTACCAGCGGCGCCACACGGCCGGCATGCTGGCGCTGTCCTGGGCGCTGGCGCTGGGCCTCGTGCTGCTGCTCCCGCCCTGGGCGCCGAGCCCCGGCGCCGCGCCCCCACGCGTGCACTACCCCGCGCTGCTGGCGGCCGCGGCGCTGCTGGCGCAGACGGCGCTGCTGCTGCACTGTTACCTGGGCATCGTGCGCCGCGTGCGCGTCAGCGTCAAGCGGGTCAGCGTCCTCAACTTCCACCTGCTGCACCAGCTGCCCGGCTGCGCCGCCGCCGCCGCCGCCTTCCCCAGCGCCCCGCACGCGCCCGGCCCGGGGGGAGCCGCGCTCCCCGCGCCCGCCCAGCCCCTGCCGCCCGCGCTCCATCCGCGGCGGGCGCAGCGGCGTCTCAGCGGCCTGTCGGTGCTGCTGCTCTGCTGCGTCTTCCTGCTGGCCACGCAGCCGCTGGTGTGGGTGAGCCTGGCCAGCGGCTTCTCGCTGCCCGTACCATGGGGCGTGCAGGCGGCCAGCTGGCTCCTGTGCTGCGCCCTGTCGGCGCTCAACCCGCTGCTCTACACGTGGAGGAACGAGGAGTTCCGCCGCTCCGTGCGCTCGGTCCTGCCCGGCGTCGGCGACGCGGCGGCTGCCGCTGTGGCCGCCACGGCCGTACCCGCCGTGTCCCAGGCGCAGCTGGGCACCCGCGCGGCCGGCCAGCACTGGTGACTCGGCCAGGGCCCAAGGGAAGCGGAGAGTCCTGCCTTCCAAGGCCCTTGGTCACCATCGCCTCCTGCCCTTGTAAAGTATCCCCTGCCGGGACGAAGACTCCTGCGCAAAGACCAGTCAACTGGTGCGAAGATGTGACCTTGGACCGCAGGGGAATGGATACCTGAATCAGGGTCTCTCCCTAAATAGGGTCTTTCCCTATATGGCGTCCCTGAGATCATTTTGGACGGGCACCTGATTTTTACCCTTTGTTTCCGTGTTTTAGAGAAACCCTGAAGTCAAAACACCGCAGACTTCAAAAACTTGCAAACTGACATTTTAAAAAGAACCAGTGAATTTATTTCAACACTTTTTGAAAAAGAACTTTGATGATGTGTTACCATTCCCACCTTCATCGTCTTATAACATATATGAAAGCGCCTTGAGTGTGCATGAGCCAAAGGAAATACTATTGATGAAGAAAATAATATTGAAGAAGTATTTTATAAAGTAACCTGTGTTTGAGGATGCTTCTGTTATAATTTATCCTGTGTACAGTTACCTAGAATGAAGCCACAGATGTGCACACTGGTAATGAGTTGCGAGAAGCCTCAGGCCCTTGATTCTTAAACGGGTGTTTATAAAGTAAAATCAATCCTGAATGAGATAGAATCTTAGCCAGTGAGAAAAAAAAATACACAACAGATTTATTTTATACTCCTTTTTGCACTTCTAGACTGTTAAACGGCATTGAGTGTTAAAAAGTGGAAATTTTCCATTGTGCTGATTGATGTTCTACGCCAACAATTGAATTTTGGAAGCAAGAGGGTTACCTCTTTTAGGTACCAGTTTCATGTGTTCTATAGCATGCACACTTGTTGCTACCCTCGCTTTGTAATCCATTTACTTGCCTTACGAGTGTGATCGCAGCTCTGTACTACAATGGTTGCTAAGGAGAATAAGTTCTGTTTTCTCTTTAGTATTTAAAATATCTCAATGCACATGATATAATTAAACACTAATAATACCATGACTGCATTGCTAATATTAGCTGCTGTTGCATGCTCCTAGATGCTAGAACTTACTGGGCATGTGGTCTACTAAAGCAATACCCATTAGACAAGGACATTTTACTTCTAGACACCGGAAGAAGTGGCCTTCCATTATTTGAAAAGAGAAGAGAGAACCTCTGGCTACCTAAAGGTCTTGTTGTCTTCATCCAATTTATGAGAAAATACCCAGTGGGGATTTTATCTTGCAAATGGAACCACAGTCAAGATGGACCAACAATATGGTTTGGCTCTACAAAGCCTTCTGTGCTTAAGGTTTTAGGGTTTAGATAATCCATGCATTAGAAAGCAGCACTGTTTTTTATGTAGTTCGAGTATATTACCATGACATTAACATTAATATTGTGTCTGTTACAGGAGGTATAATTAACTCAGTTATAGGTAACAAATATGGGAATTTGTTCTAAAATGTATGATTTGAGGCTTGTCATTTTCATCTTTGGTTTACTACATTTCTTTAGAAATATTTGAAATGCACAATTGTGTAAAACCACTTTATAAAATTAAAATGGGAAGAAATTTTAAATAAGTGTCTATCAGCAGTCTGACTGCTAACTACATCAAATCTGGGGCTGCACAGCCTCACTTAACTGTGTGATTGCTTTGTCGCCTTCGTGGTCATTGTAAGCCAGGAGAGTGGGACACTTGTGTATTTAAATACTTATTGGAGTTGCAAGAAACTGACATCTCTGCAGTAAAACAAGGCAAAACAGATATGTTCATCACCAATAATAGATCAGCATTCATTTTATTACTCTATCCCTTACTGCATGCACCATTTTTCTCTTTCTAAGGTTTTATCTGTTCCCATTTTCCTTGATTCAAATAATTAATTAAAGTTCAGACAACTGTTCTTCTGAGTTGTTTTCTTCTGTCTTGCTCTTGCTTACCTCCTTGAGAACACTATAACAGATGACGCTGTTCTAAAGCACTAGTGATGAGAGGACATTCTTTGTTCTGGCTTTATTTAATTTTATTTTTGGTTTCTAAAATTATTTCCACCTTATGTAATTTATTACGGTCCATATGCCATCATTAAAAAGAAAGTATAATTTCCTTTCTGTAAGCATAATTCACTGGGGAAATAGGCTATAACAACCACAGAGCTGAAGATTTTCCCTTTTGGGGGTCCAGGGGCACTTTTCTAAATCTCTGTCAAAAAGGTCTTCTTTTATAATTAGGCCTTTATCCTTGTTTCTTCTCACTGTGGATGCTGCAAACGATTTCTTCCAATGTTCCTGTAAATGTTTGCCACACATACAAACTCAGCTTTCCACGTACCTGTTATCTTGCAATGTTTCTGGCTGACACCGAGAACCATCTCATGCTGGCTCAGTGCCATGTGGAAGACCTACTTTAGGTTATATTTACTGGTAATTAACTCCACAGGACTGATTCCCTTTTAATTTCAAAGTAGCAGTGATGTGTCTGAAAATGCCTTTCTAGGGCACTAACTGGGAGTGTTGGAGTTACTGTTTTTACAAATTAAGTTAATGGAGATTGTGTTCTTATTTAAATGAAACCACATATTATCCACTCAGGAATAAAAAAAACTAATTGCTGTTGTGGGCTGCCCTACTTTGCCTTTTCTACATTTATTCGTTAGGTACATGCCTGTTAAGACATATAGCAACCGCCTTCACCCCTTGCACTTGAATAGCTAAATTCTAGGATGTGATAGGTACTACTTCTAGCACGCCCCTCCTTCCAAAATGAACTATGTGAATAAATACAAATTCTGTTTTGTACAGAGGCATCCATAGGTGGTTTTTGTTTTAAACACTATAGAGAGATTTCCAAGGTCAGACAGGCTTCCCTATGTCTCAGTATTGAGGAGAAAGTTTTCTACAATGGAAGTATTGTTGTTTTCAGGAGAACCCAGTGGGAGGAGGGAGTGGAGCTGAGGAAGGGGGAAGGGACTCAATCTTTAACTCTGGGATAGAGAAAATCATTGAAAAGATCTGCTCATCAAGGAAATCTTGGTTTGCTTTGAACTCATGGTTCAGCGTAACCCTACTCCTTTGATGATGACCGTATTGGCCAACTTAATTGTTTCAAGTATAATCTTTATTCTGTTCTCCCAGGGACTCAGTGCTCACCTGACTTTTTATCACTCCTATGTGCTAACTTGACAAAGGACATCAATGTCTTAGATTAAAATTCAAGAACATTGAGAAATACTGTAGATATCCCTTACTTGCAGACATTGTCAAATATTTATGGGTTTTTGGGGCAAGTGTGGAGCTCCAGATGGGAGGTCTTGGTCTGCAGGAACAAGGGGGGGAACCCTTTATTTCCACCCCTACTTTCCCTTTCAATACTTTGAGGGGCCTGACACATACGTGCGTGGATTCAGCCCCCAGGTCCAAGCTCCGCCCACACCCACCTCCACCAGCCACCTTGCCCACCTCTAGGACCTACTGGTACACATACAGGGGTCAGAGCATGCCTAGGAAGTGGCCTTGAGCCATCTGGGTAGGGAATTCCTAGGTTCCCGGTACCAGCACCTGTTGAGGAGGGTACAGGCTCTGGGTGGGCACATTTCCTTGGGACTCCTCACCCTGTGGGGAGGGGAGTGGCCAGAGGAGGGTGGGAGCAGTCCCTTCAAAGCATGAGACCCAGGTTGGGACTCCAGTTTCTCAAGTCTAAGGTCCATACTGCTTTATATAGGTCCTGTTCAGGTATCCTCCCCTAGCTCCTCACACCTGCAGGGACTTCTTAAACAGGTGCCAACCATAGAGAGTTTCCCCAGCTACTTAATCTCCTCAGGCCTAATGCAATAGGTAAGGAGGATGGTGAGGAGGGAATGGGAAGGGAGTAGATGAAACAAAGCAGGTCAGATGTGGAAGCAGTATGATGGGTACATGGGTCGCGTGGCACAGTTTTAGTTGTGTGTATCTTTGAATATTTTCGTAATGAAAAGTTTAAAAGCGTGAAGCCAAAACTCAGAGGAAAAAAAAAGAAGGAAGAAAGAGAAAAAAGAAAAGCAACTAACATGCTTAAGGTCATGCAGCAATTAAATGGAGAAGGTGGGATTCGACCTTTTGTCTAACTCCGAAGCGTGAGATGGTAACTACTGTGCTGTAGGATAAAAATCAGATTTTTTTAAGTGAGGCGTGGCATCCCCTCCGTGGTATAACCAATCCCTCATTTCACCAATCTCTCTCTCCCCTACCTGCATTCTTTGCTATAACTTCGTTGGTCTGTAAACGCTGTCTTCTAAACATAGCCCATGTTCAGGGTCTAAGTCTTCCCCAAGTGTCCTTGCATCTTATCCCTTTCCCAGCCCCCATCCTTCCCAGAAGGCTCACTTAGTTTCTACCTCCTCATTAGAGCCCCTTGCCTCAGCTGGGAAGTTCTGCTTTCACAAAACTCCTGCTCCAGTTTGTTCCTATCACAAAGTTCCTTGTTGTATTCTCTCTGTCCTAATGTGTGTGTCATCTTCAAAACTACGTAGAAAAGATTTTTGGTTTATTTTTCATTCTTTTTTTTTTTTTTAGGGCAAACTGTCTTTTATCTTTCAGTAGCCAGTGGCCTGAAATATGCTAGATAATTGACATACATGTATAGTTTAAGACAGTAATTTTAAAAGAAAAAAAGACTTGGTTCTTTCCCTTGCATGTTTATTTTTTTCTCAATGAAATTGTCCCAAGGGTGAATCCTATCTCCTAACTCATATCGTGCCAAAAGAGATCTCGAAATAAGAATGTATGGGATTATGAGCCATGCGCGTAAATTACAGGCTGTCATTGGGGGAGATTTGTACTCCTGCTATCCAAGCTCTGTTTACACCAACAGAAGAAATTTCAGTCCCAATTACTACTTTAAATTCAAGGTTAAGTTACTGAATATGTGCCATTATTTCTCTGGACCTTACATAGAAAAGCTGTGTGTTTTTTATTTTTAAAAGCTTCAACATGGCTAATCAATCAATGGTCATGTGATTTTGTTAGGATCCTGGGAGAAATAACTATGGGAATATCTTGACCTCTCCTGTCAGTCAGTCACCGGATGGTAGACCTGGAGATCGTCCAGCCCAGCTCTCTGCTATTTTTGTTAGAAAGTGCGTTAATTTTTCATTTTTCTTGGAATAAATTAGGCCCATTTCCCATTTTTCTATTCTTAGGGAGTAGAAAAGTATGTCGCACCCTTTATATGGTGATGCTGCTTTTAGCCCAATGAAAGTTCTAGGAAATGTCAGCATGGTTGAATTCCTCTCTTAGTACAAAAGTTTTATTTTTTAAAAAATAATAATATTTTGATTGTACACTACTATAGCCAGAAAGTATATACTAACATATATTTATATGTGTGTATGCACTTACCTATATTAAAAGAAAGTGTAAGCAGAAGACAGATGCTATAAAGAGGGACCTAGTGACATGTAGTATTTGCCGCCAGTGCTTTTAGAATATTTTCAACTACAAACAACAGACTACTTAATTAAAAATGGCTTAAACAGTGATGACGTCCAATGATCACACACACAAGAAGTCTGCAGGTAACTACAGAATGCGTTCAGCAGCATCATGTCATGCGGGCCCTGCTTCTTTGCATCCTTCTACTCCCGGAGCCTCAATGTGGTTGCTTCATGGGTCCAAGATGGCTGCCTAAGTGATAGATTGTCACATGACAGCACCCAAAACAGAGGAGAATGAAAAAAAGCCTCTCTTTGTTTTTCACTGTTTTTTATAAGAGAGGAAACTCTAAGAAGCTACCCAGAAGATTTCTCCTATCTCATTGGCCAGAGGTAGGTCACATGGCTGCTCCTACAGGAAGCTGTGCTGTGACTATCTGGCTTTAAAAATATATATATAATGAGAAATCTATCCAGAGCTTGTTAACATAGAGGATTTATGGTTTGGCATTTGTTTTGCTCTCTACCTACTTGGTGGATTTTATCTTCTTTTCAAAATTGACAGCTGGAATGCATGTTAAAATGAGTAGGTCCTTGTGCAATTTCCAGTGTCTAGAAGTCATTTACTATAAGTTTGTTGCACTAAAACAGAATCTTCTCTGACCCCAATTACTCAGCTTTCTGACAGTGAATGCATGGAACATGTGAAAAACTACAACTAACCAGGCCTCTTTCTGTTTCTGGCCCTTTCAAAGTTGTTTTCTGACTGACTGTAGAAAGAGAGCTGTGCTGGGGGTGGAGTGGGCAGAGGTGATCACAGCACTCGGGCTTCCTTACATCAGCACTCTTGCAGGGTGATTGTTTCCAGATTATGGTCAGAGCATATTTGGGTCTGGAGGTGACCAGTAAATAGCACCCCCTTTCACTGGGTTTTGAATGATGTGGTAAATGAGAAGATAAAGTGTACAAATGGTGGACCACAATATCTCCTCTATATTGAAAAAGGCTAGGTTATAGGATGTACCTTAATGTGAGTGCCAAAATGGGCTTGTGAGCTCTCTCCCTAACCCTCTGGTCCTTGGAATAAGCAGGTCGGGTCGCTCTCACTGCTCCAGGTGGAGAGGGAAGAAGAAAGGGACCACATTTCTTGGCTCAAGGCCTTGTCAACTTAGCTTCACTCTAATGAGAAACTTGGCTAGTGACTATTGCCTATCCACCAGGTAACTCACTTAACCTCCAAAGAGTAGACTAAAAGATGGAGCAAGAGGCCAAGAATGCCTGGCAAAAATCCCTCCTCATGGAGACCAGAAGAATGAAGAAAAGGCATTCTCCTCTAAAAGTACAGACCCTGTGAAACCGAGCCAGGGTGCAGTCAGGAGGGACAGGCAGGCTGAAGGTGTGGTCAGTCAGATGAGCCACGGACCTGCTTTTCTATCCAGTTTTATTAGTTAGAGGAAATGCCTCCCGGTTTCTGGCAATACATACATTGCTAGTTGTGTTAGGGAGAGTTAGGCAGGTATCATTTTAACTAGACCCTAAATGCGAACCTAAGCCGTAAACAAGTGTAATCAAGTATAGTATACAGAACCAGGAAAGAATAATTTTTACCATGTTCTGAACTATGACTGAAGAAGATGTTCAGTTTGGAGAAGGGAAGACTATATGGAAAAATAAAGTTGTTTTCAAATATCCGAAAGGCCATCAAGCAGATTAATAACGCCAGTGTTCATTTATTGATAACATACTATGTGTCTGACGGGGTGCTATGTACCTAATACGTGCTACCTAATCTAATTTTCACAACAATCCTATAAGGCAGGTATTATGACTCCATTTGAAAATGCTGATTCTGTGAGAGGTAGGCTTGCCTGAACTCACCCTCTTGACAATGGAAAGAGATGACCATTGAATTCAAGGCCTGCTCACTCCAAAGCCTGGACTTGTAAACACAAGACCCAGTTACAGGGGAGAAAGAAAACATGTGGGGGTACCGTTCTACAAGCAAAATTTGGCTCAGTGGGTGGGAGATAGATTTCAGCTTAATATGAGAAAGAGCTTTGTCTCAATTATAGATGCTCAAAATAGTATAGGCTGTCTCAGGAAATTTTGACTTTCCTAACACTTGAAGAATTCAAGTAGGGTGTGGAGAACTAACTCTGGAAAGGATGTCTGTGTTATGTGGGAAGCTTTATCAGATCAACTCTGAGATGCCTTTCAAATAGAATTTCTAGGATTATATAATACTCTTCTTCGGCTTGGAGATGACAAAATCTTCCTAGCCCTGCATATAACATTTCAATAATTAGTCAGAAGGAATCTTTGGCAAAACCCTTAACCACAGTAGCCAATGGAGAAGTGAGGCTTGGTGTCCAGAGATGTCCCTCCTTGGGCACAGGGACACCAATATGTCATATTCTTAGTGACTTTGCCCAGTTTCTGCTGTTGTCTCCTTTTCTTCCCATCTCATTCCCAAACATTTTAATCGAATATAGGCTGAAAAAAGTACATGGTACTTCAAATTTCTCAGGCTAAATATTAGCATCTTGTATACTCCATAATTCATGTAAGAACTTTTATAAACACATACTTTTGAAGATTTTGTTGGGAGTTGAAAAGATTTCAGAAAACACTATTTAGATGAGAAACAAGCTATCAATGGCTTTCTTATAAAAGCTGCCTTTGGTGAAAATTCCTGAATGAGTTTTTCTCCTGTGACAAACTCCCAAGCAGATCTTAACCAAAGTCTATTTGTATATTCAGAACAGGCACTGCACAGTGCCAATCTGGTTCCTCCCAAAGTTTTGACACAATGAGAAATGGATTGAAATACTAAGTTACCAATACAAAAGTTTACTATAGAGCTATTTTGGATTTGTTGGAGACCAATAATAGACACTAGCATATATAAACCTAAAATCTTTAGACGCTATACTTTCCAATTTACTTGAACAAAAAATTTGAAACTCCTTAATTCATAAACACTGAAATTTCTTATTATTAGGATATGGAAATGATGTCACATACCTTCTTGTTTTACTAGGAGTGAATATGGCTTTATTATCTCTATCATTGTTATTATTGTCATTGTTATCATCATCATCATCATTGTCATGAGCATCATAAAAAATTATCAACAGCTCAGGGCAGAAAATTGGGTTATGTATATGTTAGTGTTTGCTATATAGCAAACTACCCCAAAACAATGACTTAAAACAACAATCATTGATTAGCTCCTGTTTCTGTGGGTTAGCAATTTGGTTGGGGTCATCTGGATGCTTCTGCTGGTGTTAGCTGAGCCCACTTTTTTTTTTTTAAGATTTTTATT
Source organism: Hipposideros armiger (assembly GCF_001890085.2). Lineage (NCBI taxonomy): Eukaryota > Metazoa > Chordata > Mammalia > Chiroptera > Hipposideridae > Hipposideros > Hipposideros armiger. Next base: position 1,143,838 of record NW_017731913.1, on the reverse strand, counting down.
GGGAAATTGGGGGATGGGAACAGTGCTGGGGAATTGGGGGAAGGGGAACAGACAAGTTGCTGTC
>NW_017731913.1:1107652-1143574 GCF_001890085.2 Hipposideros armiger | reverse complement strand
CAGCATCTTAGCTGTAGAGGGCAGTGTCACTGGCCCTCATATGTGGGATCCGAACTGGGGCCCTCTGGCGTCCCAAGCCAGCTCTTAACCAACACGCCACTAGGCCAGCCCTAGCTGAGCCCACTTTTGAGTCTGCAGTCAACTGGTGTCTATGGTCCACACACCTTTCTGGCATTTGACTGGTGATTGGCTAGACTAGCAGTTAGATTATTGGACTAGCCCAGGCTCATTCACATGATCGGGGTCTCAGAGTCAAGTTTACTAAAGCACATTGACCAAAGTAAGTTAGAGAACCAACCCAGGTTCAAAGGATGGAGGAAGATAGTCCATCTTTCGATGGGACTATCTTCAAAGTCACATTGCAAGAATGTGGATAGAAGGAAAGAAGGGATTTGTAGTTATTTTTTGGCAATGGACCTCAGTTATTAATATATCATCCTTGTTCTTAAGGATCTTACAACCTTATTATGGAGACAGAACATAAGTTTTAACAAGTAACTATCTGCCCTAAACATATGTGCCAAAAAGTAAGACAGAATAGTGAGGTATCAGTGAAGTCAGGATTTCTCCACTGAGGATATGGGATTTAGAATGTTGTAGGAGGGGGAACGGCACTGTAAATAGACAAAGGTAGGAGCAAATACATTGTATTAGTTTTCTATTGTTGCCATAATAAATCACCAGAAACTCTGTGGCTTAAAATAACATAAATTTATTATTTTACATTTCTGTAGGTCTGAAGTTTGATATGGTCTCACCAGACTAAAAATCAAAATGCTGAAAGGCTGTTTTCCTTTTTGGAGGTTAGAAAGGAGAATCCATTTCCTGCTCATCTGTATCGATTGGCAGAGTTCAGTTCCTTGCAGTTGTAGACTAAGGTCCATGTTTTCTTACTGGATGTAAACTGAAGATGGTTCCCAGCTTCTAGAGGCTGCCGCTCTCCCTGGCTCATGGCCTCCTTTCTCTACCTTCAGAGCCATCAATGGTGGGTTGAATTTTTCTAGAGTCAAATAGATAATTTCTCTATCTATTTTCCTGTTTTCTTACACTTTTAAAGGATTCATAAGGTTAGATTGGGTCCACCTGGATAATTCAGGATAATCTCCGCATCCCAAGGTCCTTAATTTTAACCTTAATGCAAATTCCCTTCTGTCACATAAGGTAGCATATTCACAGGTTCCCGGGATTATGATGCGACATCTTTGGGGAAGCCATTATTCTGTCTGTCACAGACATGGAAGCAGGACCTGTGTATGGCCATGTATGGCTGCAAAGAAAAAAGTTTAAATAGAGAAAAAGAGATGGGAGGTAAGACTGTACAGGTCCAACTACATTTCTTAAACTTATCCTACTTTGGGACCCATGTTATGACTGGCCTTTTCAGGCCGACGCCTTCCTTGACTACACTTAAAAATCTTAGGCCTCCTTCATGATTCTGAAACTTTTTCTTCATATTATTATTAATAAAAAATGCATACCAAGTTTTAATTTTTGCTATTTGTATTATAAAACAATATTTTTAAATATAAAATTATACTTCAAGTATATGTAAAAAGCTACACATCCTTTCCCCACTTTCTTGATCAACAGGCTTCCTCGTCTCCTCGCCTTTAGTGAAATAGGATCTTTCTGTGAGACAACTCATCTGACTCGCCACATTTCAGCTGACAGCTTTAACCTTGCCTACATCACTGTTAATTCAGGAAGTGACTTGACTTGTCTTTGAAGTACCCCATCATCTTCAGGACATTATATAAATTGCATTTGTTTATGAGAGCCTTTAGCTCATTTTATATGACATGACCATATTTACACACACACACACACACACGCACACACACACACACATAAAAGATTATAATTATACAATGTAGGTTTCTTATTAACTAATAGTATGTAATTTTGTGGAACATCCTGTGCCTGACTAGACTCAAAGTTGAATATTCATTTTTTTTCTTTTTTGGTGAATTTCCCCCACCCGAGTTTGTGTCTGCAGTGTCATTACAGGCAGTATGAAGGACCCATTGTCAGGAATAGCAACAAGCAGCGCAAAAAAATGAAGGCTCTTTGAACCTCCGAGCTGGGGTGGAGATTAAAGGAGAAAGGCTTTGTCTTAAGGACTACCTTCTTTTTTCACAAAAGAAATCAGTCATTCTTTAGTCTGAAAAATGTAGGAAAAAGAGAACTCATTTGAGAGATGAAAATCTGAAAGCATAAAGGAATGGTAATTTGCTGTAGCTAAAAATAGACCCACCTTGATGCATTTCCATCACGTGGGTTGTTAGCAGCGTGTCCAGGCTTCGTCTGCAGAGAGCTGATGTCAGAGCCTGCAGTCAAGAATCAAACACAGTTGGTTTTAATGTGCTTTGCTCCTAAGTGGAACACATTTTAGTGATTTCTCTTTTAGACTCTCCTCACAGAGATAAGGGGAGGCATAATTATTACAGTTTTGGGTACAGTCATTTATAGAAAGACTATCTACCTATGTAAACTAGACGGTTGAAGTCCCTGCCTTTGTGGGACTTCAATTCAGTAGGGAAGAGAAGCACAAAAACAAATAATTACACATGTAGTTCCTTCATTAGAGTTGGTATAAGCGACAAGAAACAAAAATGTGAAGCGCTATGAACATATATAAAAGGAAGAACTAAATTAGTGTGGGGTGTCAGAAAAGGTCTTTCTATGAAAGTAGACATTCAAGAGGCCCGAACAATGAGCTGGAGTTTATCACCTGAAGCTGCGTTGGGAGCTGGAGAGGGAAGAGGATTCCAGGTGCCATCCAGGCAACAATATCTGTGAACTCCAAGGTGAGGACCATATTTCCACATTTCACTTTACCCCCATCCTTAATCTGGAAACTGCAGACCCAGAAGATTCCAGAGTGTCTTTCTAGGTGAAGACAGCCTTTTCTTTATGAAAACCTTCCTGAGAGAAGCAGTCAGCAGCAGGTGACCCCTGAAAGAACAGCTTTCACTTTAAAGAGATAAGCACAGAGCTAATGTTTCAAATCAAGTTTTTAATTTCAACAAACATCTTACATCTAAACATTTCTTTTTTAAAATTTTTATCATCAAGCCAATCTCTGGCATGATTGTTCACCTAGCCTACACTGAACTTCAGTTCCAACGGGCACACCCTGAAACATGTCATCACCTAGAACAAAATCTTAAAATTCAAATAGCTCCTCTTTGACCACAATCTTGTGTCCTTCCAGATTGCCCCTTGGACACTGTGTCTGCACAAGTTCTTTGATTTTATTAAGATGTCTCTCCACTCCTTGAACTCTCCATATTTTCTCAATACCCTTCTCTCTGTCTTTGATTTCTTTCTGATCCAACGTGGACAATGTAGTCCGTCACATCAAATCCTCTTGACAACACCCTCATCTCTACTTGACCCATTGTATTTTCTCTGCACTCAACTGGCATGAACCCAATCATCCCATCCAAATGTTGGCCCTCTACCTGCCTGTACCAAAGCTGATGAATGTTTATGGAGGGTCTTTGCACTATATTCACAGAGGTTGTCAGGAAGCTAGTAAGTTCAAATTCATGTTCACTGACTCCAGTCTCAGTGCTCTTAACCTTCACTAAAATGGCAAGGAAAGATTTGTCAAGTCTGTTTCACTTCTGGCTTCATTTTGTGATGTCAAAATACGTTAGTCCATTTGCACGGACAGATTATCATCTCACTAAAACAACTAAAGGCTTCACAGTAGTTTTGATAGGCTTAAGCTGGGAAATAAAAATATTTCTGAGATTTGAACTCTCGGTGAACTACACATATTTTTAGCAGGCCTTTGTGGGTATTTAGCAGAGCCTGTTACTGTTTTTGATTAAGACTGGAATTTCAGTTGCATTTTGGATTTTCAAAATGCATTCCTATTGTTTTCTTTTCCTTCCTCCTCTCCTCACCACTGCTGCCTGCCTCTGCATGATAACTCTTTCAGGTAGATACTATGGGTTACCAGACCAGATTCACATGCCTCTCAGAGACTGTGGCATCAGCAGCTCTGGCAGCAATGTGCCAGTTGGCTGGTCATCCCTCTGAAACCTTCCCACGCAGACTTGTTTCAGATGTAGCACTGAAAGGAGAGACTCTGGTTGGAAGGAAGTCATAAATAAAAGTGACAGCTTGTAATTTCCTCATGTCTTTTATTTTGATATTTGCAAGTGGATTATTTGAGATGCTAGTAGGACTCTCCACATCTGTCCCTTTGAAGAAGAAGCACAGTTTACTTCTCTTTCCCTGATTTTCAGAGTAGTTATATTCTCCTTAACAATTACATGCATTTATTCAAATGTGCTGTTTATCACAAGTCCTGTCTTGCACATCACCTCAGCAATAAAGTGTCTCTATTAATTTTCACACTTTAGGAAGAGAAAATTTGTGCGTTTTTATACTGGCATATAAAAAGAAGTATTAGTGTAGCATTGAAGAATGCAGATGGGTTAGTCAAATTCTCTGACAAAGGAAGAGCTCATAGAGATCTGACTGACATGCATTCTTCAATGCTATAAGTTAACGTCTATTTTTATGGAAAGATAGTTCATGCTCATGGACAGGAAGACTCCATAATGTCAAGATGTCAGTTCTTCCCAACTTGATCAATAGATTCAATGCAATCACAGTCACAATCCCAGAAGTTATTTTGTGAGTATTGACAGATTGATTGTAAAATTTATATGGAAAGGCAAAAGACCCAGAGCAGACAACACAATATTGGATTAGAAGGACAAAGTCGGAGAACTGACACTATGCAACTTTAAGATTTTCTATAACGCTACACTAATCAAGCTAAATTTGACATTGGTTAAAAAAAAAAAGACAGATCAATAGAACAGAATAGAGAGTCTAAGAATAGACCCTCAGAACTATATGCAATTGACCTTTGACAAAGGATCAAAGACAATTCAATGGAGAAAGGATAGCCTTTTCAACAAATGGGCCTGAAATAACATCCATCTACAAACAAACACACACACACACACACACACACACACACGCACGCACGCACGCACGCACGAGGTCGGACAATAAAGTTCTCAAACTCATTCTAGAAAAAGTGCTACATACATCATTGCTGAATATCACTATGGTTACCTTTGAAGTACTTCCCTTGGGAAGCTATGCACCAATGCCAGAGCCTAGTCTGTCCTTCAAAGCAATTTTGGAACTCTTTTTCTGGAATGGCCATCAGGGCTGTCGTCATATTACCCTTGATGTCCTGAATGTCATCAAAATGTCTTCCTTTCGATATTTCCTTTACCTTTGGGTAAAGAAAGAAGTCATTGGGGGCCAGATCAGGTGAGTAGGGAGGGTGTTCCAATACAGTTATTTGTTTACTGGCTAAAAACTCCCTCACAGACAGTGCTGTGTGAGCTGGTACATTTTCATGATGCAGGAACCATGAATTGTTGGTGAAAAGTTCAGGTCATTTAACTTTTTTATGCAGCCTTTTCAGCACTTCCAAATAGTAAACTTGGTTAACTGTCTGTCCAGCTGGTACAAATTCATAATGAATAATCCCTCTGATATCAAAAAAGGTTAGCAACATCATTGCAACAAGTTCACTTGTTATATGTAAGACTTATGCCTTTCACAAAAATTAATTCAGAATAAATCATAGACCTAAATGTAAAACACAAAACTATAAAATGTCTAGAATATAGCACAGGAAAAAGTCTAGGTGCATTTAGGTTTGGTGATGGTTTTTTGGATCAAAACTTAAAAGCACAATCCATGAAAAAAATTCATGAAAAAATTAATAAACTGGACTTCATTAAAAATAAAAACTTCTGCTCTATGAAAACCACTGTTAAAAGAACGAGAAGAGAAGGCACAAATTGAAACAAAATATTTGTAAAAGACATATCGATAAAAGACTGTTATCTAAAATATGCAAGAACTCTTAAAACTCAACAATAAGAAGCCAAACAGCCCAATTAAAAAATGGGCCAAAGACCTTGGCAGACACCTCATCGAAGAAAATAGACAGATAGCAAATAAGCATATGAAAGATGCTCAGCATCATATGTCATTAGGAAATTACAAATTAAAGCAACAATGAGATACCACTACATACCTGTTAAAATGGCCCAAATCCAAATCACAACACCAAATGCTGACAAGAATGCTGAGTTGAAGGCAAAATGGCACTGCCACTTTGAAAGACAGTTGGGCACTTTCTTACAAAACTAAAGATACTCTTACCATATGATCCAGCGATCATGTTCCATGGTATTGACTCAACTGAGCTGGAAGCCTGCACATGAATGTCTATAGCAGCTTTATTCATAATTGCCAAAAATTGAAATGTCCAGGTTGCTCCCGAGAGCCCCTACTTCTTCTGAGGTTCAACCTCACTCCAGTAAACTCTTGGAATTTCAGTCCTCTGCTTTCATCAGCCATCCTCAAAAGCTTAGATTTGTGCCTCCCGGGCAACTTTTCTTCAAGTGTGTTCCTCAGTTTTAATTCATGGAACAATCATCAGTCAAAAATGTCATTCATCTTTTACAAAGAGAAAAAGAATTTTAAAATGGGCCCTCTTCACTCTTGTTGTTGTTGTTGTTGTTGTTGTTGTTGTTTTTTGCAAGAAGTGCTAACATTTCCTAGTGACTCTGGTCACTCTGTAGGGACAAGTTGATTTGTCTCTTCTTTGAACCCTCTCATCTCCTATGAAATGAGAGAGGCCACACTTATCCCTGTAGCATTCTCTCCTTTAATAAAAAGGAGGTCTTTTTTAGTAACATCAAGGGATATTTTGATTGAGTTCATAGAAATTGTCCTTGGTCATTGAACTTAATGATTCTGGATACCCCGAGTCACTTAATACCCTGCTGTGGATTTATTGTCCACTAACTAACTGACACTCTTTCTAAACCTAATTACTCTGTGGTTTCAATTGTGCAATTATAAAACCCATTCCATATAATATGAATGGAAGTGTGGTGACTGGCCTCAATTGCTTTGGCTTACCTCTTCCAGTGTACCAGGCTGGGACCATCTTTCATTTTGGGAGAATTTCTGATCCCTAAAATCTGCCTATTGGTCCAGTGGTTAAATACAGATATTTAGAGGTGATCTGTAGAAATATGGCCCATCTCCCTAAAAACATAATTGATATTTTGGGCAGATTTCCTTTGGACTGGGAACCAGGGTGTGAAATACTATGTCTGTAACATTACATATTCATTTAGAATTCAAATGTGTATATAAAACTGTGAAACTATAAAGATGTGGAGTGATTTTTAAGTGGCTGACAGGTAGACTCATTTGGTGAAGTTAAGCAGGACTCTCAGGGGAGGGTGGGTAGTGGGGGAAGACAATGAGATAAAAACATAAGTATCATAAAGATGGTGTTAAACAAAGTCACCAAGAGGAAAAGGGGAAGAGAGGAGCAGAGAGAGAGAGGTCTGGTGGTCCCAAGAAGGCAAACCAACATTGCCGGGGCCAGGCCATAGGAGAGGCTGGAAGTAAATGCTCAAAAACCTGGGCCGTCTCCTGCGTCAACCAGAGGGCTTAAAGTCTGTGGGAAGCAACACAGACATCGTGACTATGTAACCCAGAGAAGTTCACTTCATAGGCGTGTGGTTCTAGATTACAGGATAACCTGACACGCACTCCCTGGTATCAAGCTCCTCCCCTTAACTCACCCCTATCCTCAACTCCTTCCTGCTCTGCCTCCCCCACCCTTTTCCCTATGCTGCCTCAGGTCACATTGAACCTGTATTTGCCTCTATTTTAACAGGGGTTCTCAACCTTTCATGGGGGGTCACCTAAGACCATCGGAAAACACATATTTTCGATGGTCTTAGGAACCGAGACACGGCTCCTCTATCCGTCTCCAGGCCCACATACGAGTACTCGGTGACCCCTGTGAAAGGGTCGTTTGACCCCCAAAGGGGTCGCGACCCACAGGTTGAGAACCGCTGATTCAGCACGAGGGAAAAAATACTAAAGACAAGTAGGACTTAATGAAGGTTTTCCCTCTTAAGTAAATTGAAATGCAGACACTTTGGAGAGAAAATCCTGTGTTGAAGAAAGATAATAAGAGAATTGCTTTATTTCTGTGGTTCTCTGGACTCTCTCCTCTGAACTGGGGAGGTGAGGCTGAGCCCCATGTTTGTTTGGATGGTGAAGCTCCAGGGACTTCTGTTGAACAGACTGTTCCTGATTCTAGAGCAAGACTGCTAAGAGTACAAAGTTCAGCCTTTAAAATAATAACATCTCTCTGGACAAGTGTCTCTCAACTGGGTGAAAGGCCTTGTATATTGGAATGAGACAAAAGGTGACTGCAGGATTTTGAACTTGAGCCAACAGAGAGGGTTCCAGGGAGTTGCTTTTATAGTTTTTTGATTTTTGTTTTTAGGAGAAAAATGAGTTTTTATAAGTTGACTAAATTGTCAGCAGATTCTCAGTTGTTTTTGTCACATGTGGATAGTGTCTGACAAAACAGAGAACCGATCAAAACTAATGATTGCCAGGGGCCCTGGACACAACCCATTGTCTCTGTCTCAATCACTTTTGAGTTTGCACGGAAACATATCAATTAGGGTAATTGAAATGTTATTATAATCTGTGAAATCCTGGGCAAATTATTTGCTTTTCTGAGTCAGTTTTCTTTCTGTAAATTGGGACTAGAGGTCTGAGGTGAGAAATAAGAGCTAAAAGTGAAAACCCTAGTACACAGGAGGCACTCAATAAATGCTAACACCTTCCTCCTTTCTTCTCATTAATTAGTGGACTTCTTCAACCCTTTCTCTTTGTAGACTTGTAAGTAAGAATGACCTAAGGAACGTATACATGCTGATCTGTTCTGATAAAAGAGAAAGATTTGTTTATTTCACTGATGTTCACGGGGTGCTTTTCCTGTGAAGGTGCTTGCTAGGCAGTAGGGAAATGATGAAATTATACACTGTACCTTCCATGTCCTCAAGGAGCGTCCAGTGTCGTCGAGAGGATAAGACAGGACATGATGGGTGTTCAGTAAATGGGTAAATACTGAACACTCTGGGGATGTATAGGAAAAGTAAGGTCATTTCTGGTTGGGCTAAGCATAATGTAGGGGACGGAATGGAACCGGCGTTTACTGAGTGCTCGCCAAGTCCCAACAGTGTGATATGAGCTTGTATATGTTATCTTATGTAATCCTCACAACAATCCTGTGTAGTGCATAGTCATAAACTCATTTTGCAGGTTAGGAAACTGAGGCTCTGAGAAGTTAAGGAACTTATCTGAGATCAAACCATTAGTAAGTGGTGAAGTTGGGATGCTATACCAGTTTTATCTGACATCTCTGCTCTTTTCTCCACCCCACACTACTCAAGGTATTAGGGACACATGGTAGTTCCAGACAGTGTGCCCATTTTTCACAGGGGGAGAATGTGGAAAGGGTAGAGGGTCCTCTCTCTTGCAGATTAGAGAAGACAGTGGAGAAAGTTGTGGGACAGGACAATGTATTTTCACTTCTGGTCATGGAATTTCATCAAGACACCATTCCCGTGAGGCAGACCCATCCAACAATTGAATGTATAACACTATTTGGACAATGTAGGATCCATCTAGGACTTCTGTAGGAAATACCACTGATTAAAAAAAAAAAAAGAGGCTCTGCTATTGACTTACTGGGTCTCCAAGAGCCCAGGACTGTGATAGTTCTCACTTGTCCCTGCCAAGCCCTTTTTTGTAATCCTTTAGGCTCCAAATGAAAGAATTTTTTGTGGTGGTTGTTTCATTTTTAAGCAATCTGTTGACTTTTCTCCTTCTTATTGTTTTTCTGTTTAGCCTCCAGGGACAGAGAGTCTCTCCGGACTGTTTGGAGCCTCTCCAGGAATGCTAATCTTCTTTGAAGGGGGTCGTTCTGCAGAGGGGAAATGCTTGCTTTTCTAAAATTCCTCCTTAGGGAGGCCATCAGCTGCCTTTATTTTTGCACAGTCAGGGAAATTTCATCCTCAGATAAAAGATTTGAGAATAGTTGGCTGTGATTTCCTAGAAGATTTCACAAGGACAAACGTGGAGAACATAGTCACCCCATTACCCAGGAGCCAAGGTCTCTTTGTTTACACCCTTTGTAGCTTTTCCTGCATTCCTAATCTATTTATCCCAATCTCATGCCCTGTGCTGAGTCTGGAAGGAATCATAGCCACTGAAAGTGTGCCTGAAATAATCTATAGGGAATCAGTATACAATGAAATTTTTTCTTTCACTCATTAATTTGTTAGTTCATTCATTATGCATTCATCTGAGTAGAATTTTCTGTTAAGAAACATTTGTTACATAACATCATTGTTTTTCTAACCACAAGTCATGGAAAGGGTGCCAACTTCCTGTGTTTTGTTCCTCTGAAGACATGTAAAAGCAGGGTTTCTAAAGAATTAAATAATGTGATGAATGGTTATCTTTACCCTCCATCAGGTGATTCAAACCCATTTACTGTGGAAACATTTGACCCTAAAGATGAACCAGTTTTCTTTCCAGCTCTGCTCTCCTCTCAGGATCTGTGAAAGATTGAAGAAGAATTAAGAGGGTGTAAAGAAGTGGACAACTAATGGGTTCACGCTTAAGTGTGCTAGCTAGAATCCAAGTTCAGCCAGCACCCAACCAGGACAGGGCCCTCTCTCTGGCAAGTGCATCTTACTGAGGGTTGTGTGTGGGTTGGTCTAATTTAGGTGTGGGTTGGTCTAAACACACAAGTCACCTGGTGTGTTTTTCTTGTTTACCACACCTCCATTAGTCAAATAGTAGCATCATATGGTGTTTATATATTCATAAAAGTTTTGTCTCTAATTATGTCCCTAATACATCCTCAGGAAGAAAGGATGTGATACCAAAATTGTAAAGAGAGTACATCAAAAATGTCATTATCAATGGTGTATCATATATAAAGAGAGCATTTGCTTATACCCTGAGGGGATGTAAGGGAGATTTTATACACATTTATCAAATCAAATGTCAGTCAGAATACCATTTTGAAATAGAAATGACGCAGTGCCGTGAGCCAGCTTCAGGCAAATGTGTGAAATAAAGTTGCTATGTGATGTCTCCCAGCATTTCTGTTTTCCCGCTCCCCCACTTTGATAGTACCCTATCTTTCCTCACTATCCCATGGTCATCTCTCTCTCTCTCCTCTTCCTTACAAATCTCCATTATCCAGAAATGATCCAAAACTTATTCCCTCTAAGGGAAAGGGATGACTCAATTTGCTATTTCGCTCATAGGACTTTGAGTGGAAAAGAAAAGGAATGAAGAGCTAAATGCAGCTTCCATGCATCTGGGAACTCGGTGGGAGTGTCTGTAAGGGATGAGAGATCCCTGTGTTGCGGGAACCCAGACAAAGAGACAGGACACCAAGGCGTGGGAAGCAACTGTTATTAGTGCCGGCACTGGCTCAGCGGATTCACATCCAGAGGCTGAGCGCCCACTCAGGTGGGATTTGGGGTTATATACCCCTGAGGTTTCCAGGTTGGTAGTTAAGATTTATTAGGACATGTGGCTACTGTGCCAGTTCCTGACTGGTCCACGGGTGAGGTAGGAACTTGGAAATACTACACGGGGAAGTCTTGATGACCACACAGTCTAGGAATGTCTTTGTCCGAAGCCCGCGCAAAATCCTTGGTGACCACATGGTCTGGGAGGGCTTTTGTCTAGGGCCCACTGCCACACCTGGAGTCCCCAGCATCAAGTGGCTTAGGTGAGCTAACTCACCCCTCTTTTTTGACGTCTCAGCAGTATCTGACGTCTTGTCAATTCCCTTTATAAAGCCCCCTTCTCTCTTGGATGTCCTGCTATCATACTTTACGGTTTCCCCCATCTCACTGTCTCAAGCATCTCAGATTCTTTTGATGGGTTCATCTCTAGTCAACCTCCCCTCAGACATCAGACTCAGACCCTCTTCTTGCTTTATATTCTCCCCCTAGGGAGTCCATTCTCATAGCTTTAAAAACCATCTTTGTAAAGATGACTTATAAATTTTTAGATCTAGTCCTCTGACCTCTAGACTCATTGAGAGTGGCTTCCTCTTCACCGAGTGTCCTTCACATGTCTAGATTGTACATCTAATCATTCTAAATGAGAATTATTTTGGATGTTAATCCTTTATTAGCTATATGGTTTGCATACATATTTTTTTCATTCCACACATTGCCTTTTCATTTTGTTGATTGTTTGTTTTGCATTTGCTGTGTAGACACTTTTTAGTTTGTAGCCCCACTTGTTTATTTTTCTTTTTGTTGCTTGAGCTTTTGGTGTCAAGTCCAAAAAAATCATTGGCAAGATCAATGTCAAGGAGTTTTTCCCTTATGTTTTTTTCTAGGGGTTTTATGGTTTCAGGTCTTATGTTTAAAGCATTAATCAATTGTGTGTGTGTGTGTGTGTGTGTGTGTGTGTTGTAAGATAAGAGTGCAGTTTCATTCTTTTGCATAGGTATACCCACTTTTCCCAACATGATTTTTTTGAAGAGGCTATCTTTTCCCCCTTGTGTATTCTTGATGTACTTTTTATAGATCAGTTAACTGTATATGTGTGGATTTATTTCTGGACTCTCTATTCTGTTCCATTGGTCTATGAGTCTGTTTTCATGCCAGTACCTTACTGTTTTGATTACTATAGCTTTATATTGGGTTGTTGGAAAAGTCATGATGCATTTTCGCAATGAAAAACATAGAAAAAATATGTCATGACTTTTCCGACAACCCAATAGTATAGTTTGAAATTGGGAAGTATGATGCCTCTAGTTTTGTTCTTCTTTCTCAAGAAGGCTTTGGCTATGCAAGTTCTTTTGTGAGTCCATATGAATTTTTTTTTTAAAGATTTTATTGGGGAATTGAGGGAGGGGAACAACATTGGGAAATCGGGGAATGGTAACAGACAAGTTGCTGTCCTTTTGTTCTTCACTCTAGTTGTGGAGGATGTCACTTCACTGGCCCATGTTGGTATTATCATTGCGCTTTTCCTGGGTGAGGCAGTCGTTCACCGGCCGTTGGACGGCTGCTCACAGCAGCTCACACCCGCTGCCAGCCAGCCCCACTGCAGCCTACGCTGTTGCTGGCGACTCATGGCAGCCCAGATCCAGGTGGAGCTGTTGTTCATCATCTAAGCTGTAGAGGGCGCAGTGTCACTGGCCCTCATGTGGGATCTGAACCCGGATCCTGCTGCTAACTCCTAAACAATGTGCTACTCGGCTGGCCCTCCACATGAATTTTAGAATTTTTTTTTGTGTGTGAAAAATGCTATTGGAATTTTGATATTGAATCTCTAGTTCCCTGGGTAGTATGGCGATTCTAACAATATTAATTCTCCCAAATCATGAATATGATATAGCCTTTCATTTATTTGTGTCTTCTTCAATTTCTTTCATCAATGTCTTTTAGTTTTCAGTGCACAGATCTTTCTCAAGAGCAAAATCAAATAACCTGACTAGAAAATGGGCAAAGGATATTTATAGACATTTTCCCAAAGATTTTTCTGACAGATATAGTGCTCAACATCACTAATCATCAGAGCAATGCAAATCAAAACCACAGTGAGATATCATCTCACACACGTTAGGATGGCTATTATAAAAAAGACAAGAGATAAGTATTGGTGGGGGTGTGGAGAGAAAAAAACCCTTGTACACTGTTGGTGGGAATATAAATTGATATAGCTATTATGGAAAACAGAATGGAGGTTCCTCAAAAAATTAAAAGTAGAACTACCATATGGTCCAGCAATCCAATTGCTGGGTATATATACAAGGAAATTAAAATAAAATCTCAAAGAGATATCTGGACTCCCATGCTCATTTCGGTACTATTCACAATAGCTAAGATATGGAAACAACCTACAAAGTGTTTGTTCATGGATGAATAAGAAAATATGTCACACACACACACAGACAGACACACACACACATTGGAATATTATTCAGCCATAAAAAGAAGGAAATTCTGCCATTTGTGACAATATGAATGAACCTGGAAGATATGCTAAGTGAGATAAATCAGACAGAGAAAGACAAATATTGTGTAATCTCACTTATGTGTGGAATATAAAAAAGTCAAGCTTATACAACCAGAGAGTAGAATAGTGATTATCAGGGGCTGGGGGTGGAAATGAGGAGATGTTGGTTAAAGGGTGCAACTTTCGGTTATAAGTTCTGGGATCTAATGTACAGCATGGTTATTATAGTTAATAATACAGTATTGTGAACTTGAAATTTGCTGAAAGAGATCTTAAGTGTTCTCACCATACCTAAATAAATAATAAATAAATAAATACATGCATAAATAAATAAATAAATAGTTGTGGGAGGTGATGAATGTATTAAAAGACTTGATTGTGGTAATCATTTCACAATGAATACACATCACATTGCACGCCTTGAATATATACAATTTTTGTTTGTCAATTATACCTCAATAAAGCTGGGAAAAAGTTTTTAAATAAAGATAAAGATTACCGAGAGTGAGAGAGAGAGAGAGAGAGAGAGAGAGAGAGAGAGAGAGAGAATTATTATACGTCAATAATAATTCAGAGAACTGGAAATGTTTGTAATTAAAAGGAGAAAAATGTAAAAATGTTGGTAGCTGTGGTTATAGAAACACGTAAAGCTTAATTAATAGAAGTAAAATATTAATTTATCTGATGAAGTTGAATACAGTGTTATGATGAATAATCTAGCCTTTCTATCTGTTCTTTGATTTGAATTATATTGTCACAATGGGTATTGTGGAGAGATGTTCATCAAGTTTCCCCCCTCTTACACACACTATCAATGTGAGAGTTCACTCTTACTCAACCCCACCAAGTAATCTCTTAATATTGGTTGAAAAATAGCTTTATCCATTTAGACTGACCTTTATTTTTAAATGATAGGCATTAGAAATCCAATTAGGAATTCAATTAAAATATAATTTTGCTAACCTCTATTAGATGGCTTTCTAAGCTCTAGGAATAATATTAGAGCCCTCAGCTCATCAAAGACAATAAGAATACTCATGAGACTTTCGAGAAAGAAAAAAATTTAACAAGCACAATACAACTACTATCTTTGTTTTGACCCCCATCCCTCAACATTTCTTGTTATATTTCTGCAACAGCTCTCTATTTAATTACCTTGTCTCCATTCTCTCTGTCCTCTATTCATCTTTTATACAGCCATTGGAGTGATGTTTTAATAACACACATTTGATTCCATTATTCTCCAACACGTGCCCTTAATATCCATCACTGGCTCCCTGTTACCCTCAAGATAAATCTGAACTGGACTCTTGTCATGGCATAGAGGGTCTTTCATGACTTAGATTCCACTTATTTCCTCAAACTTACGTCTCTTTGTTTCACATTTTACATTCATAATAGATACAGCCATATCGACAACCTGAAATTCCTAAAATTATTTTTTCACACCTCTTTACCTTTGTGTCTGCTGTTCCCTTCCCCTAATACACTTTTCCAGAGTAAGTTTCTTATCTTTTATAAATCAGCTTTGAGCATTGCCTGCTGGTTTTGTTTCATGGCAGATGCTGTGAAGCTATGTGTTCACCAAACCGCACTTCCTTTTCCCTCTGGAATCAATTAGACTGCTTTCCCAGTCTCCCTCTAAGTTAGGTATGGCCTCGTGACTGAGATCCGATGAAAGTGGCCTCCAGACCTGACCTCTACAACCTCCTGGATAATACTCTGTGCTCTGTCCAGTTCATCATCTGGCCAGATGCAAAGGCTCCGGTGGAGGACTCCAAGGTCCAAGGGGAGAGCAGAGCCACTAGATTGAAGGAGCCTGCTCATCACTGGGCCACCTGACTAGCAACACCCATGAGGACTACAGCCTGAGCAAGGAATAAACTTTTGTTGTGTTAGGTCCCTGACATTTGGGGCTGGTTGTTATAGCAGTTATCCTATAATGACTAATACACTTCCCGTGGTGCCTTCTTCCTTCTAAAGTCCCTACCGCTCTGACAAAGTTATATGAATAAAGCATCTCTCTCTTCAGGTCTAAGAGTGGTTTATTGATCTAAATGAGAAGGAGAAAGTTTCTTTTCTCATAGAGTTCACATTTGGGTGGGGAAGACAGATAAGGAATACTTAATAAAAAATTTGAAGTATAATTTCAGTCAATGCTAGTGCTGCAAAGTAAGATAAAGCTGGCTAAGGGGGTGGAGAATGAAGGGTGAAGGGGGTCTATTTTATAATGTAATCAGGGAAAGCTTTTCTGAGGATGTTACTGTATTTCCCCATGTATAAGCTGCTCCCATGTATACGACGCACCTTAATTTTGGGGCCTGAAATTTGAAAAAAATGTATTACATAAAGTTATTGAACTCAAGTTTTATTCATCATAAAATTCATACAACGCCTCATCACTTGTGGGGAATGCAAGTAAAAAACTCTACAACCACTGTATAAGACGCACCCAGTTTTTAGACCCCAAATTTTTCAAAACAGGGTGCATCTTATACATGGGGAAATACGGTATATTGAGCATTGAACTGAATGAAGTGAGAGATAAGCCACATGAAGTTTAGGGAACTAGAAAGGGAACTAGAAAGAGTTAAGGACATGATGTGGCAAATGGCATGGTTATTTACTCGTATATCGGGAATATCAATAGCATAAGCCAGAGAAAGAGGCCAATATGGCAGGAGTGGAGCGAGTAAGAGGGAGAGAGGCAAGACGGAGTTCAAATAGGTAGGGAGGAGCCTCAGATCACAGAGGGCTTGGAAGGGCCTAGGATTTCACTCCAAAGAAAACAGGGAGTCACTGGAGGATTGTGCATAGTCGGGTGACATTTTAAAACGATCACTCCAGCTACTGTGTTGAGAATAGTCTGCGTCTTGGGTTTCTGTGGGCTGACTGCCACCTCCAGTCTCCCCCACCCCCCACCCTGGGCAATGAAGCCTGAAGCAGATGCCTCAGCATGTCTCGTATGCTTCAAGCCTTCATTTGTCTCCTGGCCTCATTTCTGACCTCAGCTCATTTCCCTAATTTTCCTGCCATTTCATCCAGTTATTTGCAGAAGGAAGGCAGGGTTCACAGTTTCTGGTTAACCATACTGCCACAAACCCTGATTACTTCTATTTTTTCAGTGAAAGAAGAAGCCAAGTCTTTAGTTGGGAATGAGAGTGGGGGTGTTTAATGGGAGGAAAGAGGAGACAGCTTGATTTAAAGAGTGGGAGAGTAAATTCAGTAGAGAAATGCAGGTGGTTTTTTTTTTTGGTTGTTTTGTTTTTGATATGGTTAATATCATTGTGTCCAGGGTTATGGCAATGGAAGAATTAAAAGATATATTCCTTCCCCAAGAAATGTAGACTAGAGAAACATGAAATAATTAAAGGCTATATTCTTTCAATCATTTATTAAGTGAACAACAGTTTATTAATGATTATTTTAAAGCAGAAGACTAGAACACAGTGTCTGTTTAGAGTCTAGTAGGGTGAGAAGGAAACAAATTCGCTGATAGAGACTTGCACACCGAGGAGGCTGCGTATCAGTTTGTCTGAAGGAGGGAGTATGTGTGGTCAAAAGAGCTGCAGACAGCTGAGCTGAGTCTTGGGGGGTGAATGGGAGACTCCAGGTGCACAACTGGAATGGGCAGGCAGGTGTGTGCAGAGTAATGAAAGACACAAAGAAGATTAAAAAATACAGTGTGATTCAGAGATGAGATTATGATTGCAATTTGGTACCGTTGGGGAAGACTGCATAAAGGAAGTAGGGCTTGAAGAGTTGGAAGGATTTGAAAGGGAGAGCAAATGGGAGGAGACATCAGGCTGGGAAAAGCATCTACAACAGAGGTGGGAATACTGATGGCATATGTTGAGGTGTTAGGAGAAATACATGATGTGGGTAATCATCACCATAAGCGCTGAGTATATTATAATACTTATTCTCCTTCTGCAGAGTTGTGGGGGTGATGGAGTGGGAAAAGTCTAGATAGGGTGGTGGGACAAGATTACAGAGGATCCTGCTTAACTCTTGGGTCCACCTCTAATGCTCAGTTGTCTCTGCAGGAATATGAAAGGAGAGCTATTCCCTTTGTCTAGTCATGCCTTATAAAGCCTTAGCATATTGTTGAACCCAGCCGAGTTTCTTCAGGCATCTGAGAACATCTAAGATGGACAAACATCCCTCAGGAGGGAAGCTAGGTGGCACTACATTCCTGCCCAACCACTGCCCTCTTAGAGCCTAGGGCACCCTGGGTTTTAAATAAGTTTTGAAGAATACAAAACTATTTAGCGCAGCTTTGAGATAGATTGACTAGAAGCCAAATAGAGAAAGAAATTTTTTTCCTTTTGTGAATTTTTACGTAATGAATCATTGTTCTTTGGCCCAGAATTAGCTAACTGATCTGCCTGAAATCTGCTATGAAAGAAATAATTCTATTTGCAGATAAAGATCACACATTTTGCTATTTGAGAAATTCTTTATTGTATTCTGTAAGTAAAGCACTGAAGCAATCAAAGACCTATAACTATCTCCTTTTAAGCTTTAATAAAGAAAACAAAATCCTTTTTGTTCCTTAGTTCGAATTCAAAATATGAAGACAAGAAATATAGCTACCTTCTTTTGTCCTTAGTGGTAGAGTTGGGACTCCCACAGGGGGCTAATGACAGCTAAGTAAGTATTTGCCTGGATAACCTGCTGCTGTTTTGATTTCCTCAACGTTTTTCTTCCCGGGGAAAATAGTATTGAGAAGTAGATTCATTTAATAACACTCTGTACCTGATGTAGTCAGTCAGCCGGCTTCAAAAACTGAAGTGCTTGCCTTTACAGCAGAGTAAAAGCAGAAAGATGTCTAGACATTTTTCACTGATAGAACATGTTGACCTAAGCCGTAACTTTGCTATGGGAAGAGGTAAGTACTGTGGAGAACACAAAGCATTTTATCTGATAGTGAAACTCTTTTACAGAGGTTTACATTAAAACTTTGCCTTTCCCCCATTTTTCTCTTGATTTCGACTTATTATTGCATGAAATTATGTTACCTAAGTTAATAAGATTCAACAAACATTTAACCACAATGCTACCTAACACATCAATTTCAGAGTCACCCCTTGCAGGAAATCAGGGGGCTGTATGGGCTGCTGGTCATGGATGAGAGCTTGTTTTGGGTCAATAGGAGCTAGCTGAGGTGGAATATCAGCTCCCCAAGATCATGCAACGTGGAGAGAGCTGGGGACTCAACTCTAAGCTAATCTCTGAAATGCAGCAGAAAAAGGAAGAACACGAGAGTCAGCTCCAGTCCTAGTCCACAAGGTAGGATAGGATTCCATCTGATAAACAGAGCCAAGAGTCCAATGGCGGTAACAGATTAAGGACCAGAGAGGAGGGCCTGCAGGAGTACAGACTGTCTGAAAGGTACAGGATTGACTAATGAACGTCATGTTCTGTTTTCTGTTTCTTCTTGATCTCATGTTGACATATTTTTGACGCAGCTGGAATTAACACCCCTGCTTACTGAACCTTAATTCTGTTCTTCAGGGAGGTGCAAGAATGATTGGCATACTTTCTGACTTGCCCCAAATGGTATTTTTATTCCCCTCATGAATAATTGCATGATTTTATATTTCCAACATGTATTAAAACACTTGCAAAGCAAAACAAAACAAAACACATGCATTTGGGCTCTAGTACTGTGAATAGGAGAAAATGTCTCAGTAAAAATCATTATTAAGATGGCTATTCAGAACTCGGTAAGATGTCAGGACATTAAAAATTATAGTTAGTGAAATTAGGGCCGGCTGAGTGGCTCAGTTGGTTAAGAGCTCGCTCAAAGGTTTAAGCTCTGAGCAACAGCGGTTCGAGTCCAGCCCGAGCTGAGCTGCCGCTGAGCTGCCAACAAGTGGCAGGATGGCTCAGCTTAAAAATAAATAAATAAATAAAATTAAAAACTAAAAATTATAGTTAGTGAAATAAACATAGTAGGAAAATATCCTGACAATAACTAAGTTTTTCAGAACCTGACTTTGATGAAACATAAAGTCAGAAAAAAAAATGTAGAATGTTTCTTACTGTGTGCTTGTGTCCATATTCTGATTATTTTAGGTTAAAATCAATCAATTTTTGTTTTGAAAAAAGTGCTGAATATTTCTTCACGGAATATGTAAGCTCATTTGAAAACGAAAAACAACAAAAACAAGCAAAACCAATTCAGCTCTTTGTAAAAGGCTTGTTTCCGTGTTTAGTAAAACTTTTATTGTTAAAATACTTCTCTTCCCCTCAATCACTTTCTTTCTCTATTTCATTCGGTTGAGGGAACAATTTTTTTTTTTTATCTCATATAATCCTGAAAGTTACAAAGATCTGAACCAGCCTGTAAACCTGTGGTTTTGCCATAGTACTAAATTATCATAGTAATTCATAATCACAACAGCAAACACTTATAGAACACTTACTCTGTGCTAGGGTGTGTATTAGGCTCTTTATGTATATTAACCAAATTAATCATCATCATAATTCTATCAAGCAAATTGTCAATTCAGTAAAATTCAAAGCAGTTTTTCTGACATCCTGTAAGGCTTACTGGAATAATCTGAATGCTATAAATTTGTTCTTAATCTAAAGTATTCTTTTCAGATCTGTTTTGAAGAAAATGTTCTGAGGATCTCTGTTTCTTCCTAGTGTCCCAAAATCTCAAAGCTGAAAGCTGATTGGAGACTCGAGAAGACATGTTATTCCTTGAGTTCCAGTTGCCTTTCTCAACAGCTTTATTGAAAAGCACATCACATTCTATTGGCTAGGAAAAAGAGGTTGTTATGTTCTAACAAAACATCACTGTGCATTTTATTAAAGCCAAAGTTAAAGAATTCTTTCTTTCTCAGCAGGCCAAAGGTAGGCCACACTCTGGGAATCACTGTCTGTTATTCCAAGTGTCCTGTTGGAGACTTAGATTGCGACTATGTCTTGCCCTCCTGATATGTTCCGGGGGGTCAAGGGATGTCTTTACTGTCAACCAGACCCCCCATCTTATCCAGAAATAGGGGCAATGCCAAACCTCAGTTATTAGGGCTGTAACAGTTTCTGCATTCAGCATGACCTTGGTTTCCCGTTTTGATAACCCAGGACAGTATGTTCTCTTTCAATTTGGCAGAAGCAGTACAAGGTTGTTGTCAGTCAGCTTTGTGAGAGGCTTGTGTCCTCTGGAGACTGTTTTTGTATTTATTCCCTACATAAAGATCATGGGTTTGAGACTGGCAGAAAATGTTCAACCTCTGCAAGGTGTCGCGGGGCACTCAGTTTGGTGTCATGAGAGAGCCTGGAAGCACAGGGTCCACGTCCCAGCTTCACTGATCATTAGCTCCGGGATCATGGGACAGTCACTTACTCTCTTGGGGCCTCAGTTTCCTCAACTTTAAATTAGGAAGGCTAGATAAAATATCAAAACAATATGAACATTAAAAACAATAGCTGACATTTATTGTTTTCCCAAGAGTCTTAGATGGCTTCTCTCATTTATCCTCACAACAGCACTGGTGAAGCAGGAACTATTGTTACCCATTTTACAGAGCTGCTGACTGAGCTAGAGAAGGATTCACTCATTCACTTGTTTAACATCACATAGCCAGTAGGTGGTGGAGATAGTACTTGAGGTCAGGGCACTTGACTCTGTTTATTCTCAAAATGTGATCCACAGACCAACAGTTCTTGGAAACTTATTAAAAATGTAAATTCTTTGGCCCATTCTAGACCAACTGAATCCAAACCTTTAGGTGTGGGGCCCAAGAATCTGTGTTTAACAAGCTCTTCAGGTGATTCCCATGCATATTAAACACCGAGTCACTGTTCTAATGCCTGTGTTCTCAATCCCTATATTGTGGTTTTCTGTGCAGTGACTTTTTCAGTGTTTGAAATACTGCCCAGTTGACTGGTTGTAGGTTATGTGGTTGTCTCCTCCATCCCCCACTGCTCTCTGGATGTCCACCTCTCCTGCAGCTGGGTGTCTGACCCAGAAAAGAGCCTGTGGCTGGAGAAGGAGCCGCCAAGGACACATGAAGAGTGCATTCCTCTGTGGTGACTACCAGTACTTCCGTGGCCCACACACTATCAAAGTCAATGCATATTAAAGTTTTGCTGCCGGAAAGCCTTTTCTTTTACAATTCAAAAACAATGTGTAAACCATTGGAAATTCATTTGAATATGAGAAATTATGCCTGTTAAATGCATAAACTCCTCCTTCCCCAAAAGGACTCTGTTAGACTTTATCAGTTCCAGAAGATTTCAAAGCTTTTAGTTATGTGAATTAGCCAGAAAATCTTGCATACTTCTCTTTCTCTTGGAAAAAAGTCAAGTTATGTTTATGACTACTAATGATAACAGATGCTGTAAATACAACAATTTGATGTACATCCAAATCGTTATATAAATCTTTATAGGCCTTTAAAAATTCTTCTAGAAAACAAAGTAAACGGAATTTTTATTTTTCTGTGTGGCCTCTAATTGATCCTAGTCACCATCAGATATCATATCATCAATACATTTTTTCAGATCCGGAATTCCTTCCACTTACTTGTAGATAGTGAAGGGTATGATAGTAAATGTTGCACTTGCAGAGTATTAAGAGAAATAGAAAGTCCAGTATAAAAGAGAAAAAGGTATGTTTATGTATGTATTTTTTTTAAAAAGCCTTTAAACAGTACCATTAGAAAAATTCAGAAAGTATAATTAAGAACAAGATGAAAATAAATATCATTTACACTCTCACTACTCAGCACTATTAGCATTTTAGTGTGTACCGCTGTTTAGCGTTAACCACTGTTAGCATTTCAGTGTATAATCTTTCAGAATTTTTTTTTTGCAAATATAGAAATCATACTATAGATCTGTATTTTACCAAAAATCAGATATTACTTTGTACACTGTTTAGCAAGTGGGGTAACTATGGTTCTCATGTCACATCAACACATGTACGAGTAGATGTGTATCCTTCTTGGGTGACTCTTCCTGTTGGAAAGAATTGTGAGTCACTCACCTAGTTCTAGTGCTTTTGGGTCCCATGTCGTGTGTCTGAGATACATACAGTGTCACCTGTTCAGAATATGGGGAAATAATTGGGTGGACATAATATGCCTTTTATGGTTGGTCACTTCAAAACCAAATAAAATGACTCATGTGAAGCTCTCGAACCACTTATTGTATCACCTGTGGCTTCCTTGCTTTCTGTATTTTCAATTTACAAAACTGTGCAGTTGTGCTTTATAAAGTTCAACTTTAAGACACACTTGCTCTGATTAATATCACTCTTCCCTTACCAATACAGACATTATTCCGAAATAAAGTTTGACTTCATTTCTTTTGTTATTTTTTTCTCAGGGAAATTCTGCCCCAGGGAAAGCACTTCTAGGGAGATTCCAGGGATCAAATTCAGGCCAGTTGAACCATGTCTTAATTGCTTAGCTATTGGGAATATTTAGGAATAAAAACTTTACTGTAAGTCTAAAAGGACCTAGATTTAGGCCTTTTCTCCACATAAACTGGCTTGGAAAAAAAGATTATTGAATTCAGTGAAACAATTAGTGATGAACAAATTACCAACAGGGTTGGGGAGGGTAGGAGAGGGGTGCACTCTCCTGCATTTTTTTCAAGCTGATTTTTATGGGAGGCTAAAACAAGACACTTTTTGGGGGGTGGTGGGTTTTACTGTCTTTCAAATAGAAAGGCTTTATAAACACAGTAAGTTTTGCCAAGAGATGTTTACTCTAAAAACTTGCCAATTCAAGAAGAGAATAATATGTCTGAATCTAGTACTAGGCAGTGGCAAATTCTTTATTTTGGCAAAGTATGTTAACCAAAGAATATACAGTGCAGGCACTCACGAAGAAAAGTTACCCTGTTCTGCTCCAAGTCATGATGCTCATGTAATAACATGTACTGGAACAGAACTTGGGGAATATAAGAACTAATCCTTGAAAATGCAATAAACTGTCCCCAGATGGTCAGAAAGTATCAGTGCAACTTTAAGAATACATGATTTTTTTTTCTGACCAGAATTCCTCTACCATCTCTCCCTAGGTAGGTATATGTAAAACAATAGTTGTCTGGGTTATGAATAATTTTCACTATGTGCTAACGTGAATCATTAACATTTCCAATCTTTTGTTTCTCCTCTTTTTAAAGACTCGCTGGTATTCTTTATTATCTGTAAAAGTTAAATAAAGACTGTAAGTTATGTATTTAAAATGTAACAAGTTTAGAGGATAGGCCTTAGAAAGGAAATTAGAAAACTAAAACCCAAAGTCACAACAGTCCACTGAGAATAAGCCAAACTGGTTATTAGAAATCTGTGACTAGAAATATGGTTTCAAGAAAAAAAAATGTTTTAAAAAATCTAATTTGATCATTTATGTAGAAGCTCCCTCATCAAGAAGATAGAACATAACTTCCCAACTTCCCAACCCTTAAATATGAGCTACATACAGTGATTTCTTACCAGTGAAAACAGTATGGAAAAGGGAATGGGGGAGTAACTTCACAGAAGAGAAACCTGGTGAACACTAGTCCAGCCAGGTAATCAAGTTTCCCAGGACCAGTGATAGGACGTATGATAGCGCTGACCCTTGATATCATGTGATGAGAATGGCACTCTGTAGTCTTCCTCCCCCAAACTCCATTACCCCAGTGTAATCATGAAAAGAACAACAAATTCTAGTAGATGGGAATCATACAAAATACCTGGCCAATAGTCCTCAAAATTGTCAAGGCCACCAAAAATGAAGAAAGTTAATGAAACTGTCAAAGCCAAGAGGGGCCTCAGGAGACACCACAATTAAAGGGAAGTGATATCCTGAATGTGATCCTAGATAGAAAAAAAGACATTAGTAAGAACTAAGGAAATCTGAATAAACTATGGACTTTAGTTCATAATAAAGTGTCAATAGTGGTTAATTCACTGTGACCAATGCATCATGCTAACGTAAGATGTTAACAGGGAAAACTGCGTGTGTGGCCTATGGGAACTCCCTGGACTATCTTTGCAAGTTTTCTGTAAATCTAAAACTATTCTAAAATTAAAAACTTATTAAAAAATTAAATTGAGCCCCAAATATGTTTAAAGATATGCTAAATGTGGACGATCTATACCAATATTGAAATAGGGAAAAATGTTATTCACGGTAGAGGGAATAGAATGTGGCCTCCAGTGAGAAAACACGCCGTGGATTTGACTACTGGGCATGGCTGAAGCACAGAGCAAAAAAGGATGGAGGAGTTAGAGATGATGCTGGACTATTGGGGACCAGTCACAGAAGGTCATATTTTCCATGCTAAAAATGTTGTCCTTTCCACTGGCAGTGAGAAGCCATCACCAGCTTTTCAGACAGGAAGTGACCTAACCTGGTCTTGCTGCAGAGAGCTGACTCCTACTGAGTGAGGAGAATGAATTGGCACCAGCAGAAAGAGCTCTCTGGCCCTCCTCGAGTCACATTAGGAAGGCACAAGACTCAAAGCAAAGAAATGGATGTGCGGAGAAAGGGCAGCTGTGAAAAAGTTATCCCTCCTTCATCTATTGTACATCAGGGGTCGGCAAACGGCGGCTCATGAGCCACATGCGGCTCTTTGGGAACGTACATGTGGCTCTGAAGTAAAATTGAAAATGAAAACAACTATCATAGTATCATTTAAAATTTTTTTAAAGGATGTTATTCACATAATGGTGATTATGTAAAAATATATTTATGGCTTTCGAATGGTTTTTAATTTATTGTGAGGGACAGGGGTCCTGGCTTTTCCAGGGGTCGGCAAACTTTTGAGACAGAACGTACCCAAAGAGCCGCATGTGGCTCGCGAACCGCAGTTTGCCGATCCCTGTTCTATATGTTATTGACTCATTCAACCAACCAACCTCAGGGGCACCACCTGTGGGGCTGTATGCAGTGGCTGCACACCCTGTAAATGCTGTATTCTGGCGCAGAGCGATAGTATACCTCTTGGGTGAATCCTCTGGCTGGGCACTGAACTAGGTGCCCAGTGGAGAGTCCTGAACACAACAGACACAGCCCCTGTGCACATGGACTCTCCCTCCAGCCAGCGCCACACCAAGGCCAGTGGCTACCTCCTTAGAAGGCAGTTTAACTTCCCCCTTTGATCTTCACTCCTCCATGGGAGACACTTAGTTTTCCTTCCATTCACATTAGGACTCAAAAAGTGGTCTGGTCAATACACATTTCTTCCACCTTATCACATCCTGGTGAGCTTTTAGCAGTTAAGTGGGGTTTGGCTCCCGTTTTAGATTGATGTTTGGGGCCGCTGTCTGGCTGGATTACCCCTTAATCCAGCTCTACTCTAATGAAGAAGATCGATAGTAAATATACCTTTATAAATATTTTGTTGAAGTTAACTTGATTTTGTGTCTTCGATAATAGGATTTCTCCTGCACTCCCAGGCTAGTCTCTTTACCTTTGTCCTCCCAGTCCATTCTGGAAGACTCTCAGGGAATAGTTTATGGCCCAGTAGGAGTCCTTCGAGAGGTCTGAATGAGGCCAAGGGGCAAAGCAGCCCACCTGTGACCCCCCACTCCCCAGGTCACATGAAGAGTGCTGCTTCCTCCTGCACCGCAGAGCGGGGTGGGAGACAAAGCCCTAGAGAAGCACTGATTTATTCCAGCTACAGATTTTTGCCATGAAGTGGACTCATTTCTCCAATAACGAGGTTTCCAATGCAAATGCATGTAAGTAGCAGCAAGAAGGACAAGGGGCAAGGTGAGCGCTTTGTTTTTGGTGTTGTGCGAGGTCTCATACACTAGATATGGGAGGACCCAGAGTGGAAAGAGGGGGTTGGGGGCCAGTGCACAGCCTAATTAACTCTTTTTAAAATCGGCCGATTGGAAATCAGCTACTTGGTAGCTGAAGTTGGACTTCAGAATCTACATACTTGTTTCTCAGTATTTTCTGCCCCTCCATGCCCCTCTAGAGCTAGCTGCTCTTTCTCCTCTTTGCCCCAGTGTCCAATAGCTAAATCTAATCCAGATGGATGTCAACACATGTCACCTCTAGGGTAGTGTGAATTTCAGCCACCTTTACTTTTTGAAGGGGTATCTGTATTCGCTTAATCTCCACTGGGCAAAGTGAAAGTTTATGCCCTGGAAAAAGCACTGCAGCCACGAGCTGGGACTGAGGAGGTTTTGGGGGCCTGTGTAGGAGGGCTTGCTAGGCAGGCCTCTGAGTTCAGGCAGAGAAGGAGCTCTGCCCTCTGAGGCAGAAAAGAAGTCACAGAGCTTCATGGCTGTGGCTGAAGGTTCAGGAGGAGCAGCCAATCCTTCTCACCCTCTGGCCTCCTGATGGCATCCCCATCAGTGATGCTGAGGACACAGCAGTCAGATTTTTCTGTCGGCCGGCTGACTTCATTTTGAACTCCACGTCTCTTACTTACTAGTTGGGCAGATTACTTAACCACTTGGAGCATCAGATACCTCATCTGTAAAATGTGGATAATAATAGATAGCACCTCCCAGGAGTGTTGCTAGGAAGTTTGAATGCCATGACACTCAGCACGGTGCCTAGTACTTCGTCAAGCGCTCAAGTAATCTATTAGTTGTTACGGTGAAAAGAGAGTCCAAACTAAGATTGTGGCTTACTACTATTTTCCACTGAGTTTGAACAAACACTGGTCCTGTTTCCACTGAGGAGTGGGAGGGCATGCATAGGTTGGGGAGAAAACATGAGAGTTTCAGCAAGCTCTAAATGATCGTGTCAGGTAGCTGATGACACTGATGCAACTCGGGCAATTGCAGAGATGCTCTGAGTGA
Organism: Hipposideros armiger; assembly: GCF_001890085.2. Taxonomy (NCBI): domain Eukaryota; kingdom Metazoa; phylum Chordata; class Mammalia; order Chiroptera; family Hipposideridae; genus Hipposideros; species Hipposideros armiger. The sequence goes on along the minus strand of NW_017731913.1, from coordinate 1,115,859 downwards.
CACTTCTCCTACTCCCTAAAGGCTTAATGCTGAAATAATGACATGGATGACAGGCTTTCATTTTCCCCCAATTTTCCTGCCTACATGATTAATCTAGGGGCTCTATCTGTGTGCTGTATCTGATGAAGAATACAGAATTTTAACAAAAATGTCTAAAATGTATTAAAATTTTGCATCCAAGAACAGTGCATTGCAAATTCATCCAGGGACCCTAACATATCAGATAAGTATAAAGATAATCATACCATATACTAGGATTTTAAAGAGCTGCATTCTGGGGCCAATAATTTGAGCTCTCACTGTATTTGACAAATTCAAATTGAAAAGAAAAACAATTGAGTGCAGTAGTTATTAAACATTAGAATGAGTTTATTTAATGCAGAAAAAATGCTCATTTCTCCAAGGTGATTTGGAAGTGGCATTGCCTGAGGGATGGATGAGCTAACAGGACCTACTGAGCGCTCTCAGCCGTATCTTATCTGGTACAAGATCTTGTTCAAACGCTTCACATTAGCCATTTCACACAGCACCTGACATTTGATTATATATTTTAAATCTCATCTCCTTTCTAAAGCAGAATATGCCAGTATATATAACCAACATACAGTGGTAAGAAATCTACCTTTATCCACCTCTCCTATGATAATTAAAATAATTGGAAATAATACTAAACATTTATTATGCTTATTATGTATTAGGCCTGGTGCTAAGCAGTTTACGTGTTTTGTATCCTCTGCACTGTAAATTTTATTTTTAACTTGCTGCCTGACAATGCCACTTGGATATCCCACAGGCATTTCAAACTTAATAGTACCAAAACAAAACGTATGATTTTTCTCCTATAACTGATATTTTCTGTCCTAGTAAATACCACTGGCCACCAAGTTGTAGAAATATATAACAGTCATCCTTGATTTTGTCATATCATTCATATTCTATATCCAGTCTCCCAGACAGTCCTGCTGTTTCTATTGCAAACATAAACGTAGAATCTGCCCATTTTTCTCCAAATTCACTCCACCATCTTAGTACAAGTGATCTTCACTCTTCAATTATGGCCATTGCAATATCCTCCTTCCAACTTTCACATTTGTTCCCTAAGCCCATTATGCACAGAAATCAGAGTGATTCTGTCCCCTCCCAACATTTTACTATGAAAAATTTGAAATATGCAGCAAAATTAAATTATTTTTCTAATGAACGTTCATACTTATCGCCTAGATTCTACCATTAACATTTTACTTGTATGTTTGCTAAGGCTTCCAGAAAAAAAAATTACCACAGATTGGGTGGTTTAAACAACAAAAATGTATTTTCTCATAGTTTTAGAGGCTAGAAGTCCAAAATCAAGGTGTTGGCAGACATAGTGTCTTCTGAGGCCTCTCTCCACAGCTTGCAGATGGCCACCTTCTCGCTGTGTCCTCACACAGTTGTCCCTCAGTCTGTGTTGTCTGTATTCTAATCTCTTCTTATAAGGACACCACTGATATTGGACTGGGGCCCACCCATGTGATCATATATTACTTTAATTACCTCTTTCAAGGTTTATCTCCAAATAAGATCACATTCTGAGGTACTGGGAGTTAGGACTTCAACATATGAATTTTGAGGTGACACAAGTCAGCCCATAACTCATGTACTTACTTTTCTACATTTCTGTCCATCTATCTACCCCTCTATTCACCCATTAATCCATCTTAATTTGGGTGCATTTCAAAGAAACTGCAAATATCAGTATCCTTCTCTCTAAATACTTCAGCATACATGTAATTAGTTGGAATTCAATATTTGTGTAGTTTTTTGTTTTAATGTAAAGTTTAATTCTTAAATTTACATTTTCTGAGTTTTGACAACTATGTAATCCTAACCCTTATCAAGTATAAGATATTAATTATCCTTCAGAAAGGACATTATTCCCTTTCCAGGCAGTCCCAGCTCCCACCTCCATTTCAGAGAAAACCACTGTTCTAAATTTTGTCCACTGTAGATTATCTTTGTCTTTTTTAGAATATCACAAAAATCGAATCATATGCACTTGCCTATGTCAGTAATTCATTCATTTATATTGCTAAATAATGGTCTACTTATGAATACATCATTCTATATATCAAGTTTGTAATTTTTTTTATTGATGTGGACTGCTTTTATTATTTTTTTATTATTTATTTATTTATTTATTTATTTTTTAATTTAGCTGAGCCATCCTGCCACCTGTTGGCAGCTCAGCGGCTGCTCAGCTCGGGCTGGGCATCGAACCGCTATTGCTCAGAGCTCAAACTCTTGAGTGAGCTCTTAACCAACTGAGCCACTCGGCCGGCCCGATGTGGACTGTTTTTAGTTTTTGGCTATTGTGAATAAAACTGTTACAAATATTCTTGAACGAGTCTTTTTGTGAACACACATTTTCATTTGTTTTGGGTAAATACCTAGGAGTAGAATTGCTGGGTAGGTGTAAGTTTTAAAATACTGATCTTTTAAAAATGTGCGAAATAATGTTACTCCTCTGTTTACAATTTTTCATTGACTTTCCATTGCATTTAGAATGAAATTCGCCCCAAGTAAATTCACCCAGAAAGACCAGACTTCCGTCTCCTCCCTTTCTAGCTCAATCTCATGTTACTCCCCTGATCACATCTTACCCCCCTCCCCCACTTCTCCTGCCAGCTTGTCCCACCCCAGTTGATTCCTTGCACAACACAAGTGTGCTCCCAGCTCACTCATATCCATAGTGTTACCTCAGCCAAGAACTTTATTCTCCCAACCCATTGCCCGGTTAATTCTCGTCCTTCAGGTGTTAGCTTGAATGTCACCTCTTCAGAGAGGATTAAAGAAGTTAAATTACTTGATCAATGTCACAGAGCCAATATGCAAATCCATGCAAATGGACAACCAAACTCCAGAGCCCTTGCCCTAACCATCTTAAAATACAAGCCCTCCTTCAATTGTATGTCTTGTGATAGCTTCTTACCTTCTCTCTCAGTTACTTTGAGTTACTTCATTCATTGTTACTTTGAGTTACTTCATTCATTGTCTATTTCACTTCAGTTTGTTTTGTTTCTCTGCTTTTCCTATTCCCTGAAACTATTCCTCCTAAAGTCACCTATGACCACCTATTTGTCAAATCTGGTGAAAATAATTTTTTGCCTTTGCTTCTGTTAAGTGTTTGACACTGGTTGACTATTTCCTTTTCTTAACATGTTGTATTTGGCTTATATAAGCACATTCTTCTGTGGTTTTCTCTGCTTCTATAGACCCATCTTTTTGGTCTTGTTTTGGTGTTCCGAGGTTCTTCCACTGGTCTTATTATTGTTGCATTCTGCACCTTCTCCCTGGAAGATTCACCCACATCCATGGCTTCAGTCATCACCTACGTACTGATTGTCTTCTCAGCTAGATCCCCAGCTCTGATCTTTCCCTGAACTAGAGACTCATAACTTGAATACCTATTAAACTTCTCTAACTGCATGTCCCAAAGGCATTGTGCTAGTCACCAGCCACATGGAGAGGCCACATGTAGGTGGAAAAGCCCAGCTGTACTTCTATCCAAAAGCCAGCATCTACTGCCACCATGTGATTGAGCTATCTTAGACAACCAGCCCAATCGAACCTTCAGAAGACTGTAGCCCAGCCAATACCTGACAGCAATTATCTGAGAGACCCCAAGAGCATTGCCCAGCTGAACCCAGTTGACTCAGAACCATGAGCAACAATCATAAATTATTGTTTTAAACTACAAGTTTTGTGATGGTTTGTTATGTAGCAACAGGCAGCTGGAACAGGCATCTCAGATGTAATATTCCCCAACTGAACAAACTGTCTTTCTCCTAAACCACGTACTCTAACATTCCCTGTTCTGGTTAATGGCGTAGCTTCTACCCAATCCTGAACCTAGAAGTCATCCTTTTTTCCTTTCCTTTTTGATCAACTTCCACATCCAGCCAGCTTCCCTCCTAGCTCTATAAATGCTGTCATTTAAATAGCTCCCATAGCTGTCCCTTCCTCTTTCTCTGTTCCTATTCCCTTAGTTGGGCCCCTCACTGTTTGTCACCTGTACCATTGATAAGATTACCATCTTATCTGGTCTTCTGCTCACTGGCCCCTCTGCAACCCATTCTCTACTCTGTTGTTGGCTATCTTCCTGAAATGTAGATCTGATCTTGGGTATAAAGCTTCTAGTAATTGGAGGCAGTAGATGGCTCCAATTGTTCTCAGGATGAAGTACAAACTTTAGCGGGGAACACAGATCCATTATATCTGGCCCGTTATCTCTTCACTTTCATTTGCTTCTGATGCTCCTTTATGACCACTCTGTCCAATTCATATCATCCCCCATTCCCCCCAGAAGGCCCTGTTCTCTCATCTCTGGCCCTTCTCTATTCACTACCCAGTAGTGGTTAAGAGCTCAGGCTCTAGCTCTCACTGTGGCTTTGCCACCTTCTGGCTGTGTGAGACCAACTCATCTGGTCTCTCTGTGTATCAGGTCCCACAATGGAAATGATAACAGATCCTACCTCATCAGGTCTAGAATAGTGCTTAGCTCATTATAAACACATCAGTAAGTGTTGGCCGCTGCTAGTATTTCCCTTCGCCTGGAATTCTGCCTCTGGCTACCTACTCCTCTGACTGCTTTTATTTGCCCAGAAACTCCTATATGACTCTCTGAGATTTGAGACTATCTTATTTGAGAAGAGATAGGCCTTATTTTGAGTATGTTTATGAATAAATGTGACACTAGTGAACCTGATTTTCCAGGTTTCAGAGGAAGAGATGATATCTGTCCTCTGCATCAAGAAATAATGTCACTGATCCCTGCTGTCAGGACTCTTTTTTTAAAGATTTTATTGAGGAATTGGGGAAGGGGACAGTGTTGGGGAATTGCAGAAGGGGAACACTGTGTTATTCCGGTATCCATCAGCTCCAAGTTGTTGTCTTTCAGTCTTAGTTGTGGAGGGCGCAAGCTCAGCTCCAAGTCCAGTCGCTGCTTTCAATCTAGTTGGGGGTGAAAGGTGGGGTACTCAGCTCACCATCCCATGGGGGAGTCGAACCAGCAACTTTGTTGTTAAGAGCACGTGTTCTTACCAACTGAGCCATCCAGTCACCCGTTGGCAGCTCAGCTTGGGCTTAGCTCACTGGCCCATGTGGGAATTGAACCGGCGACTCTGTTGCTCAGAGCTCACACTCTAACCAACTGCGCCACCTGGCAGGCCCACGATTCTTTTCCTGGTGGCTGTGAGCACTGGAGTTGGTCAATTTGAGGGCCAGGATGGAGCACTGCTACTTGTAAATGTGCAATCTTTGTAGAAGTGCATTCTCTCAGGATGACTGCAATTTACTTAGTCATGTGCCGAGACTTTCAGAGCAGCATTCAGTCCAACAACTGTGCCCAGGGTAGGGTATTGTTGGAACAGGCTTACGCTGCAGTCTCCATGAGATGGGGACAAGGGCCCTCAGCTGCTGCAGCTCTTACTGTCTTCAAAAGCAGTGGTAGGAGTTTCCTCGGGACCTCAAAGGAGGAATTTTCCTTTTGTGGAGACTACAGAGAGTTCATAGGATACAGAACTTTCCACAGCCTAGGAGGGAGTCCTTAAGAAAACAAAACTGACGTATTTTATGATAAATGTTTTGTTTAAATATGTGGGACTGTGTTCATTCAGTTTCTCAGCAAATATTTACTGAGCAACTACCGTGTGCCAGGTCTGCTCTAGGGGCAGAAACGATTTCTTACTTATATTCATGTCAGTGCCTAGTGTATAATATGGGCCACGTGCTGTATGCAATGCTATTTTTCAGTCTTGCCAGAGTTCAGGGTGTGGGTCATGTGTGGGTCTATGAACCAGATCTTCTTTCTCTCCCTGAACCTAACTAACATATCCTTGGACTCGAGGCTCCTCATTTTGACCTCCTTAATCAACCGACTCAACTAATCCCAGTCAGAGGGGCCATGACTCTTTGCATTGCCAAGAAACTATTTAATAGGGATCTTTGTGATTAAGGTCTTAAAGTTGAAACTTAAGCATGTAATGCCGGGTAAAAAACCCCCAAAAAAACCTTGTTGGATAAACACTGCAGCTCCCTAGAAAATTCTGGGAGTTCCAGCTTGGTTGCTTGACCTTTCTTTGCTGTTTATCTATTTGTTTAGTATCAGCATTTCTTAAGCTTCCAATGTATACAGAATGCTCCCCTGGGTTCTGGGAAACAGAGTGAGCTATGCTCCCTGTCTGCAAATTGGACACATTTTAAGTGGGAATGCAATAAATGACATATCCAAACAGCTTAACCATTATAAGCAGAAAAAACAACTTTTAGGAGTAACAGCTTTCAGCAACTCTGGATGCAGTCTTGCCCCAGTGTTTGTTTGGCCACGACACTGCCTTCTGTCACAGAGAAAAAAAGTAAAATGTGGGAAGAGTGTCAAAACATCATGGAATTAGTGGTATGTTCTTTTTAGCCTCTGTGCCTTTGTACATGCTGGTTCCTTTTCTTAACTACCCCACCCCTCTATCTAACTAAAACTTGTATTTTAAATATCGATTATGATTTAATCCCGGGATCCCTTGGTCACACACACACACACACACACACACACACACACACACACACACACACACACACACCTACATTAGTTGCTCCTCCCTTGTGGTCCCAATAGCACACTATAATTCTCCCACTATGAAAGCATTTATTACAAAGTGTTTGTGATTTCCTCCCAATTTCTCTGTACCCCTCCTCCCACTGGACTGTCAGTTCTGTGACTGTGGCCTTATCTGTCTTGTTCACCATTACATTTCTAGTGGCCAGCACATAGTAACCATTCAGTAAATATTTGCTGAACATGTGCAAGCTTATTTAAATGAATGAAAGGCAGAACCAACATTAGAATAAAATTTTGATCTGTTGTTCAATTACACGGTACAGTACCTTTCTAGGTGTTTTATGGATCTCCATTGTAAATGGCATAAAGTTGTTGCAGTGATATAGTGTTTCTTAAATGCCTCAGTTCCCTGTAAGATTTAGTGCTCGTTGCAGGAATGAGGGTAGGCGATACTGAAAGGGAAGGCATAGGCTTGCTCCTGTACAGGCTGGTTAGCTTTCGTCCTGAAACTCTCTGCCTTACATTGAGCTGCATCTAGCTTAGCCATTTCATTCATTATGATGGACAAATGGTTCAGAAGTGCATGATAAACCAGGAGAGGGAATGTGAATAACTTAGAACAAACTACAAAAAGAATTCTAGGGACACATGATCCATCAAATTCCCTTTCCATTGAAAATAAGACCAAAATCTGGGGGAGGAACAGGGACTCTATTCCAGAAATACAGCAGTAAAGGTGAGGGCGAAATAACCAGCCGTGTTTAATCTGAAGTAAACAAACTTCATTCCAAAGACCAAAGTATGGTAAAATTTACAATAAATTTTTGTTCTAAATGTGTTCTTAATATCACCAAAATAAGTTTTTAATTTTGCTTCCTAAATCCAGTTTTTGCTCTATTAGTTATTAGGGATTTAAAAAATCAACAGCCCATTAAGAAATCTGGACTCTGACCTGCTGTTCTCTACCTTAAAGCGTGGTCACCCAGAAAAAATTTCTCCTCCATTGTTAAAAGCTGGCAGCTCAGAAAGCTGGTACCTCCTGCCTAATGTAGTATACTTCCCAGAATCTTAAAAGGAAGACAAATCATTCTGAGTGAAATGACCTGAGACAGAGAACCCATAGGGCTGGCGCATGTTTGTTGTAACCTTCCGAGAGAGCTCCTCATACTGTTTACATGTTCCTGAGAGGGTGCCTTCCGTCTTCCTGTGATGAATGACATCTGGACTGCAGACCTCCCACTGCCTTACTCACAGCAATTGTTTCATCAGAAGACCTGGGCCTTTGAATTACTTTATTCACATCACCTGTTGTAGGTGTAGGAACTATAAGTCCTCCCTCTCTGAATATGATTCTGTTGTGTTTCTTGTTTATTTTTTTATTGCGTGAAAATGACTCTACTTTTTAATCTAACATATTTGGTTTGGTTGTTCACATTGACCATAAATTGGCAATTACTCAACTTTAGTCTAATTTTTCCCAACTTTTTCAAATTGTGATAAAATATGCATAACATAAAACTTATCATCTTAACTGTTTTTAAGTGTACAGTTCAGTGGTATTAAATACATTCATAATGTTGTACAACTATCACCACCATCAGCCTCCCTAAATCTT
>NW_017731913.1:1102636-1106647 GCF_001890085.2 Hipposideros armiger | reverse complement strand
CACACAGTGAGCACTCCATAAATATTATCTACACTAATAATGATGAAGATTCTTATTTAAACATGCCTTGCAAAAAAACAAAAACAAAACAAACAAAAACAAAAAAACCATGCCTTGCATTCTAAAAATGAGACGCGGGTTTTTGGTTGAAACCAACCTCTGACTGGTAACAGGGAAACCTGTTCCAACAGGGACATAAGGAAAAAACCCCAAAAAACCCAAAAAAGTCAAGGCAACAGGACAATGTTTAGCATTTAGGAGAGAATACATTTTCATCATTTGGCAAATCAGGGATCTTTCAGGAATACCAGAAGAAAGTACATTCGGAAAGAGTTAAAACACTTTCTCTTAAAATGAACAAATGCCCCTCATAAAAAACTCAGACCACGTTGATGGGATACATTAAGAAATAAACTTTTCATCCTTGCTTGGGTAATGCAACCAGGGAAACCAGTCGATGTCCTGAGGCCAACTTGCTAAATGTAGCTCCTGTTTTAAGAAAATGTTATTTTTATCCATCAAAATAATATTAGTTATTAAACATTATTGAGGTTCTACCTTGTGAAAGGAACTGTGCTTAGATATAGGCAATCAAAACTGAATATGACATAACCCTGCCCTCAGGTTTCTTAAGTAGGAAGATAGATTACATCCATTAAAAAAAAAGCCATAGTTGGCATCAAGGGTTAAATACTTTATAACTGGTGATTGATAGAACAAGAATGACGAATTCTCATAGAAAAAGAAGACATAAACTCTAGTTTTGGTTTTACCACATATTAATTTACATTGTCTGAGCTTTCAATTTTTCAAAGGCCGAATAGAGATGATAATATCTGTCCTACCATTCCCATAAGGTTGATGTAAGGTTCAAATGAGCTACGGTTTCAGAAAGCACATGACAAATTATAACACTACTGTATTTATCTATGGTATAATAATTTTCCTTCCTCTGCCTCCTCATACTGTGAGACTAACAAAATTTTCCATTTTTGTTTCCCAGCTTAGATTATAAAATATCTGAGATTTGTATCACTGTGTGTGTATTCTGTATGCATTATCAAGTCTTATCAAGCTGAAACAGCAGAACTAAACACAGACATCTAGACTTCTGGGCAATATCCCAACACTTAATCCTGGAAACAATAATGGGTTGCACCTATTTCAGAAGAAACTGTGTCATTCTCAGTTTATAGTGGAGGAAGCTGAGCATCCATTCATGTAACACTTACTCAGTAAATTTATGTAAAAAGCCTTCCCTGCTCTGGGGGCCCTGCTATCAACTGAAAGGATGAGATCAAGAAAAGGCAGGGAGCTCAGTTTTAACATTGACCTTTGCTGGTAACTTCTTGGCATTGAGTAAATCATCCATCTTCCTGTCCTTCATTTCCTCCTCTGTGAACTGAAGCTTGGTTAGCTGCAAAGCAGCAGCTCATATTGTGCCTGAAAATGCTGAACTATAGAGACAAAATGAAAAAAGGAAGGCTATGGAACACGTTCCATTACACTGTGAGAGGGATCGTGATTGTCACTCTTGGGGGATGATGGTGCGACGGGAAGAGCAGTGTGTTGGTGGAGGCCTAGGTAAGCATCCGGGGGATGTAAGAATTTGAGTCAGTTGGGGAGGGAGTTAGGGTAAGATAAGACTGCCAGCTTCCAGGGGGATTCTGGGATAATTATCGAATGAGCCAGGAAATAACTCTGTGAGTAGTCAAGAAACACTGAGTAAAACTGAAGTTGTTATTGGCCAATGGAATTTTTGTGGGATGATGCGAGAGCTCAAGTTTTTTCCATAAATCTAAAAGTAGATGGTGGTTCTACGCTGGATGACTTGGCACTTTTTTTTCATTCTGGATTGTCTAAATTTTGTGTGTGAGAAGTGCCTCAGCTTATTGTGAAACATGTGAAATATAGGTGAAAGCAGTATTTAGCTAAAAGATAAAGAGGAGAAGCTGATATAATAATATCCAAGATAGAAACTGAAATGGGCTAAGGGGGAGTCCTGAGAGGAAGAGAACGAACTAACACGTATTAAATGCATGTCTGTGCCTGCTGGGCCCTGAGAACTTTCATATCCACAAAATCGCCTCATGAGAGCCATGCAAGGCAGCTGTTATATAGATCTGAAAACTGAGGCACAGAGAGTAAGCAACTTGTCTAAACTCAGGGAATGACTATGTCATTGAGCTCAGGTTTCAACAGTGGCGAGTATGAAATTATTCTTCTCTCAGAACCTGTGTCAGAGATTCAGCACCCTTGGTGTACTCTATCCTTAAAGAACGGTCTCTCCTTGGAAAGGGGGAGAGCCTGCTTTCATTATCTGAAAATATTATCCTAGGGTGGGGCATAGGTATACGAGTTGTCTATTGTCACTTTGTGGTAATTACTGGGTCTATCTGGCATTTCACAAAACCTGCTTACCCTGCTTAGTTAGGAAAACCATGGGGTTGGGGGCCTAAGGAGCCTTAATCCCACTGTCATTTGGAAAAATGACCAGTGAGAGTAGGCTATCCACCTCCCAGAGGCCCATCTTTTTGAAAATGCATAGTTTCATAGACTCACAGAAATTCAGACCTGATGAGACCTTAGAGAAGAAATTTTTTGCTCTATTACTCAGTCTAGATTAGGAGAAAGCTAGGGCAAAAGTTCATTTCTGGCCCTGTGTCCTCCTGCACTCAATGTTTTCCTGTCTGTGACACTGGGTGCATGATTAAACTATTTAACCAATTCCTGAATTTGTAATTATGAACCCACGAAAAGAGCATTTACCATTGAATCATTCTAGAAGCATGTGCCAGAACCAGGGAGGGGAAGAGTTCTTCCAAAGACTGTTCTGGACTATTTAAGGTGGCTTTCCTTGCCCAGACTTGAACATGCCTTGCTGATCCCTGGACTGACTTCTACCAGCCCCAGTGAACTCGGAAGTACCAGCCCTTGAAGGTGCGGTGGTTCTCATCAAGGATAAAACTGAAAATAGGAAGGCTTTGGTTGCTGACTGTGATATAAACTTGCTTAAGCAGCCTGGCAAAAGCAGCAAATCATATGAAAAGCCACATGACTAACCAGAAATAATTGGAGTTTAAAAGATGCCAGTGTTGATGAGTAAGATTTCTTTCATCAAAAGATCTAGTTAAAGCAAATTCACCCACTCACAAGTTCTTAAGTGCCATTATCTTTCACCCTGGAATATTTCACTTGCCCTGATGTCATTTCCTTGACACAGAAATGTCAGCCTTTATTGACTACTACTTGCTGTCCATTTATTTCTCTATTCAACACATCTTTAAAACCTATTGTGTGCTAGGTGTGCTGCAAATAATTCTCTTGGACTAGAGTTTAGGATTGTGGTTGTGATCAAATATGTAGACCTGGGAGACCCCCTAACGAGGTGACAGCTGAAGCCATGAAGGCAGATGAGACTATCAAAGGGGAAGAGAGTGGCTGAAAGTCAGAGTCTAAGGAGCACCCTGCAGGCAGAGTGTGGGAAAATGAAGATAAGCCTGGAAGGAAGACTGAGGAGAGCTCACAGGGAAAAGAGAAGAGAACAGAGTCATGCCCAATCAACTAAGCTGAGGCAGATGAGAGTCTGAGGAGGAAGGAGAGGTTGACAGGGTCAGATACTTTAGAGAGAGCCAGGAGGATGAGAATGTAGGAAAGTGGCACTGAGTTTACAAGAGATCTGATGACGGGTAAGGAAACAACTTCAGTAAAGAATGGAGATGTTCTTTTGAGATGTTTGATAATGAAATTTATAGAGATTGAATGATGGAGGGGTAGTTGGAAGGGGTGGAGTCAAGAGTACGGTAAGTGGGTTCACTTCTGAAAAGAAGATGGACGTGCTCTGTGAGAGAAGGGCAGGAGGGGAATATGCACTGAGACAAACTATCACTGGGAAGGGGTGACCCTAAGGTAGCAGGGTTGAGAATAAAAAATATGTTCATTCTTTGAAATTAAAAATAATTATGTGTTATTGAAAAATCAGGTTTTTTAATTTAAAAAACCATGTACATA
>NW_017731913.1:1092901-1098380 GCF_001890085.2 Hipposideros armiger | reverse complement strand
TTGCCCAGTGTCCGAAGTATGAGTGTTTCCATCGCTCACAAAGGCCAGGCCAGAAACTGACACAATGTCATTTCCACTGTGTTTTGTTGGTTGAAGCAGTCAGAAGTCAGCCCGGGTCCCAAATGGTACAGGACTGAAATCCATCTTTAGATGGAGGTGTGGCATGCACATAAAAGGAGGAAAAGAATCGAAGACAGTCATGGAGATGAACCAATCATCCTGGTCATAACTTTTGGTCAATGTGATTCATTCAATTAAACCGTACAGGAGTGTGGTAAGATATGGACAATCACATGTGCCTGGCCATTCATGTCCTATGTATTAGCTCTAGAGTGGGATAACAAGCGTGGGAAACCAAAACAGGTGGTACCAGTCTGAGGTGGAACAAGGTCAGAACTGGCCAAAAGTTGAAATGATACATGGGAGGAATGAGCCAGTGTTAGTAGGCATAATATCAGGAACCAAACAAGAATACTGCCAAGGAATTTCTGGAAAAGTGAGAAGAGCAGGCAGCCAAAGCAGGACAAAAGTCAACATAAAAAGTGAGCAGCTTGCCCAGGAGAAATCCCATCTCCAGGGGAGCAGCTAAACCGCAATATAGAAACAGATAAGTACATTATTAACAAGCTGCTTTAAAAATGTATAATAGTAAGACAGAGATAGGGCAAGGGTAAAAATAAAAGAAGCAGCAATTGAGAAAATACACTCATGAGTTTGACCAATAATTGTTCAAGACAGGAAAGTCTTTTAAACTCAGCTGCTCAACCTCTTCCAGTCATCCCTAAAGAACTTTCCCTCTTATTGGACAAGAATCTGTAAAATCTGTAACTCCCGTAGGTTAAGGAATTCCCCATTCTTGTTGTTATTAAGACTTCTTTCACTCCCCTCCAGCAATCATGAATTTGCAGTTAACCAATGTAAAATGTTTGGAGAGAGCTTGGCAGGTGGCACTCGATGAATGCTAGTTCTTTTCCTTCCTTTATTTTAGTGGCAAGGTATGCAAAGGACCAGTTATAAAGAAGCAATTCCTGGCCCCATCTCATGAATGTAGAGCTGATCTTGCTTTGTAATGAACATGTTGGCTATCCTCAATTTGTTGGTGTCTCTTATGTAGCCACAAGCTATTCCTTAATTTGAATTAAAGTTATAGTCATCATAGTTTTTGTAATTGTGCATGTAGATTCCAATGTAGGAACAAGTTTGGCAATCTTGAAGACTGGTTTCCTACATAGTGTATAAAATAGTCTGCTGTGATCCAAGTTCCTTTGAAAGAAAGTTCAAATAGATGAACAGAGGTTAAGACCATCAGAAGGAAAATATTTGTGGGCCATACTCTATGATAAGGACTTGGTATAAATTTTCAGGAAAGTTCTAACATTGACTGCCTCGTTTATTAAGAAATCTAAATGAAGATTTATATACGAAGGTGAAATGACCTCAAATGAACACTTTTATGAGAATCCAAGCTGTTACATCCGGTATTAGCAGAAACTCTCAGCAGCACACCCTGATATAGAAGGCCAGTGTTGAATACCGTAATTCAAGTGAGGAATGGCAAAGACTGTCTTAATTTCCAGAACTGCCCAGTTAATCAAAAAGCCTGGAATTATTCCCAGGATGCTTTTTTTTTTTTGAAGTCTAGACAAAACCCCAAGATAACCTTTGTACAATTGATGTAACACCAATGGGATGTGACAAGATAGTTAAAGATCTGCATTATCAAAGGGGTTTTACAGACAATAAAGTGATTTGCAAAAAGAGACTAGGACAGAAAGGTGAACACAAATCATTTGTGTGTGGTGGATGCGGGGAGAGTGGGGAGGGCAGGGAAGCATTCAAGGGAAAGAAGAAACATCTACAATGTGGAGGAAGTTGATCAGACATCAGCTTCCCCAGAGGANTTTTGTGACTCGGGGCTCATTAATTGGTCTATGTGTCCTTTTAGTAGGAGGAGGGCACGTAAGGCCTTTTTTGAGGGCATATTAGAGAATTTTCCTCCTGCCAGTTTGAGATTGCTGGTATCTCTTCAGGGTGGCTAGAACATTTGCAACCCACAAAGCTCCGGGGGAAACTAAGACCAAACCAGAGCACAATTATGTTACGTGAGGTTGCTGTTTATGATATGGGGAAAGTGTCCTCAAGCAGGAAGAACCGATGGACTTAGCAAAGAAGAATGTTTAATATTATTTATTCCTTAATTCATCATTCACACTCATTTAATATTCCACAATGTTTACTGAGTACCTGCTAAGTACTAGAGACAGACAGAGCCTCCTCACTCATGGAGATTACATTGCCATGAACAACAATGTTATTATATAGTATCATGTAATGATTGCACAAAGACAAAATAAAGCAGTTAAAGATATAAAAATAAAATGGTGGGGTGGGGGGAGTTTTGATGGGACTGCTGTCTCATGTAGAATGGCCTTAGAAGGTCTCTGATGAGAAAACACTAAACTGAGAGATCTGGAGGTAGCATGTCCCAGGGAGATAGAACAACCAATGCTAAGATGATTCATTCTTGAGACAGGCATGAACCTGGAATGTTTTAGGAAAAGCAAAAAGGGTAAGTGTGTTGGGAGTAAAAGGAGCAGGTGGAGAGTGGTAGACATGGTGTTGGAGAGAGGCCAGATTATGTAGGACCTTGAAGGCTTTTATTCTCAGTGTGATGGGAAATCATTGGATGGGTTTTGAACAAGAAAGTAACATGTTAAGGATTCTGTTTTTAGAGGATTGCTCTGACTGTTATGTGGAAAGAGACCATGAGAAGGCAAGACCTGAAGCAAGGAAACCAGTTCGTAATCCAGGCAAGAGAAGATGGAAATTTGAACAGTAATGAAGTGGTGGTGAGAAGAAAAGATGAAAAAAATTCTAGACATATTTTTAATTTTTTAAATAATGGCTTTATTGAGATATGATTCACATAGAATAAAGTTTAATTGTGCACATTCAAGGTATACAATTCAGTGGTTTTAGAGGTAAATATGGCAGGACTTGATAAAGGAGTTGATTCAAAGTGAAGAAAAGAGAGGCAACAAAAATGTCACTTGAACTGGGAATTAAGCAACTGGATGGACATTGGTGGCATTTGTTGAGATTCAGAGAACTGGGGAGAAGGAAAATACCTATGTCCCTGGACTAGAGATGACCTATAAGCACACAGAAAAATGCCTAGTATGTTGTAAATATAAAATATATTTTTAGCTATTCTTTTTCTTACATAACATTTCTTCTCTAGTATTGGACACAAAGAGAAAATCAAGGTTCCATTTACTGAAATCAGGATGTAGAGTCAGAGAGTTTAAGCGGGAGACTGAATCTGCTGTTCAAAAGATAAGGAAATTTTATATTTCTACTTTCTGGGGGCTGGAATGATATCTTAGTTCTGGCAGAAGATTAATTTATCCTGGAAGCCAAATAGCAAATTATTATGCAAGGTATCTCCTCTAGGGAGCTAAAGAACAAATTATTATGTTGAATTGTTTTAGTGGGCCATAGAATTGCTTCCATTTAGTATCCTCTATAGAAAAAGAATAGGAACATATGTCAGATGGTGTATCCTTGTTGCCCAGTAAATCATTAATATGTAAAATTTGGTGATCTCCACTGGGATTCCCCACCATTAATTCCACAAGCCTGACTTTGTGATGTGCCAATAGTTTTTGTGAGTTGTGTTTATTTATATAGTAAATTTACAAACAAACTTTAAGATTTATATGAGGTGTGATCAAACAATACAGTGAATGTTTAAATAAAAAATGTATTACAGTAAAAGACACATTGCCATTAATCCCCCTCAAAGTACTCCCCTCGCTTCAAACATACTTATCCCATTATTCTTGCCACTTTCTGAAGCAGTTCTGGAAGTCCTCTTTCGTGAGTGTCTTTAGTTGCGTTGTTCTGGCTGCTTTGATGTCCTGAATCATTTTGACTTTAAGGAAGAGCCAGAAGTTGCCAGTGAACAAGGTGGATGAGGACACACCATAATGTTTTTATTTGACAGAAATTGCCATATGCCAGAAGCGATGTGTGACACGGAGCATTGTCATGATGAGGATGATTTATGGCACACTTTAAAACACACCTTTCAACTGTAGCTCACACCTGAATGACTGCACCGAACAAGTTGAAACTTGTCACATACTATTACTAAGGTTCAACATGCCACTTCCTGCATTGAAGACCCCTGCCTTTCTGTTCGATGGCACTTGGCAGCAACATTCACCGTAGTTTTTGATCATAGTGGAATCAAAGGCTCCAGTGTCACACATTACTTATGGTTCGTCAATTTCTGTGAAATAAAAGCATTGCGGTATGTCCTCATCCACCTTATTCACTGGATCTGGCACCATGCAACTTCTGGCTCTTCCCCAAAATCAAAATGACCATGAAAGGTAAATGTTTTGAATTGATTCAGGACATCAAGGCAGCCATGACAGGACAACTAAAGACACTCACAAAAGAGGGCTTCCAGAACTGCTTCAGAAAGTGGTAAGAACGATTGTATAAATGTGTTCAAAGTGAGGGGGAGTTTTTTGAGTGGGATTAATGGCAACGTTTCTTTTGCTGTAATAAATTTTTTTTAAATTTAAACATTCGCCGTATTTTTTTTATCACACCTCACATATACAGACACACATGTAAGACTTTGGTTTAACAGTAATAATTCACATTTGTTACTAAAATTATGGATAAAAGAACTGGTGAAAGCCCAAGTAAGTTGGGTAACCACAAAAGGTAATCTAGAGATAAAATTTTTTAATGGTATTTAGTTTGGATTCTTTCTGTTTTTCTTTTTTTCTTTCTTTTCCCTTTTTTTTTAAAGATTTTTATTGGGGAGGGGAACAGAGTTGGGGAATTGGGGAAGGAGAACATTGTGTTTTTCCAGGACCCATCAGCTCCAAGTGAAGTTATTTTCCTTCAATCATAGTTGTGGAGGACGCAAGCTCAGCTCCAAGTCCAGTCACTGCTTTCAATCTAGTTGCAGTGGGGAGGGGTAGGAGGGGGTAAGGATGGAGTCCACCATCCCATGTGGAAGTTGAACCGGCAACCTTGTTGCACACTGAGCCATCTATCTGGTCGCCCGTCAGCTGCTAGCAGCTGCTAAGCTCAAGGTGTTGTTCAATCTTAGTTGCGGTGTGTGTGTGTGTGTGGGGGGACAGCCCACCATTTTATATGGGTGTTGAACTGGCAACCTTGCTGCTAAGAGCACATGCGCTCACCAGCTCAGCGGCAGCTCAACTGGGGCACAGCTCACTGGCCCATGTGAAAATCGAATTGGCGACCCTGTTGCTCATAGCTCACATTCTTAACCAACTGAGCTACTCAGCCAGCCCTTTTTTTAGGATTCTTTCTTTACTCTGAACGTTGTGGACTCATTTATCTCAGTTATCTATTGTTATGTAACCAATCACAGCAATGCTTAGTGGCTTAAGACAATTTATTATTGTCTCTCTTAGTTGTGTAAGTTGAATGA
>NW_017731913.1:1068533-1090791 GCF_001890085.2 Hipposideros armiger | reverse complement strand
CAGATTTATTCCCAACACAAAGACTTTAGCTCAAACCTAGGAAAAACCCTAAGAGAGAGAAGGAGACATTTTATTTGAAGGTGGGAGTTGTGGCTGAAATAATAAATGAAAATATTTTTATTCTCACTGATGACTTTCTAGTGGAGGTTCCAAATCCTATAGGGGCCGTTGGAAAAGATAAAACTAGATGACAGCATGGTTACTTCCCTGTGAAAAGGTATTTCTCAGTGATTATTGGGTCCTTGGACAGCTTTGTGTTGTATCAAAGGTCTTATAGTTAAGTCTAATTCGAGAACTTTCATCTTTCCAAGAATTTTTATTGACCAAAATATTTGGAAATTTGTCACTTCGTGAGAGGCTCAAATACACCACATAAATAATTCTCATTGGCTCATATATAATATACTAGTGATATAGTTCAAGGCCTTCTGACTTTACCCACTCTACACCTTTAGATTTTACCTAGAGGAATATCTATTTAATTTGGCCAACTGCAGCTAGAAATACCTCATGTCAAGTAACACAATAAATACGAATAGAAGATATTTTTTCTCTCCCCTACCAACATTCTTTTTCAATTAGCTAAAGATAAAGATTCTAAACATAGCCTCCTCTATACTCCAGCAATTCCACGTGTAAGTATATGCCCAAGAAAAATATGTCCACCTTAAAGATATACAAGATATATATTCAGAGTAGTTTTATTCATAATAACCAGTCTTTAACGAACCCAAATGCCTATCAACAGTAGAATACTACAAAACAATGAAGAAGAGCAAGCTATTGTTATATGCAACAACACGGATGACTCTCACAGACACAATGTTGAGTGAAAGAAACCAGGCACAAAAGAATACAAGATACTGTTTTTTGGTTGCTGTTTTGAAACCATGATAAAAGGTCAATTGAATCTCAGCGGTAGTCATGGAGAAATTGCAAGTTAAAAACAAAACACTGAAAAAAAGCTTGCGCATCTTGCAGAATCTCAGGAAGCCAATGCTTCTGGGGAGAAGTCCCAGCCTCTGGGGCTTGATAGGTGGATGGAAACCCAGGAGGTGTGGGGTTGGGGCCTGCCTAACATCAATTTAAGGTGCACTCTTGATTGCTGCTTCTTGGAAAAGCAGCCTTGCACCAGCTGTTTATGGAAATTAGCGGGTAAACGTTTCAGTCAGCATTATTTCTAAGCTTCTAGAGAATTTATGAATATTAATATGACATTGGCCCCAAAAGCTGTGAGTGTTCTAATGTAGAATTTGGCAAGCAGTTATTTCAGTGGTTTAGAATTAATTTATTCAATAGCTACTGGGTTGAACACCTACTAAGTACCAGGCACTGTGATACATATTGGGTGTACAAGGGAGCCTCTAACCTCGGGGAGCTTACAGAACTGCTCTAAGCTTAAATTTCTTCACCTAAGATAGTAGCCATCTCTTACGATTGTTGTGAGGGTTAAATGAGGTCATGCATTTGAACTTTTTTTTACATTGTGTGGCAAATAGCAAGCCCTCATTTTCTATGTAGTCGCAGATGTAGACACAGACTTATTTAGGACAGGGTGCTGTGGGAGCACGCAGATGGGAGTATCCGTCCACTTGAGGGAAGAACATCAGGAAAGGCCTCCTTGAGAAGGTGGGTGCTAACGTCAGACCTAAAGAATGAGTAGGAGAGAGCCAGCAGAGAGAGCAGATTCCCTCCTGAAGGAGCGGTGGTACATGGGTGCACAAGTGAGAGACGTATTTTGTTTTATTGCTTTGCTTTGTTGTGCTTCACAGACGTTGCATTTTATGTAAAATGAAAGCAAGACCCTCCACGAGCAAAAAGATTACGACTTGCTTTATTGCAGTGGCCTGGGACCCAATCAGTAATATCTCGGAGGTTTGCCTGTGTAGCTAGAGAGCAGAGCTCCAGGAAGGGAGTGTTAAGAGATGAGGCTAGGTAGGTGAAGTGTGCTGGTGAGCCAGCGCTGGGGGTGTTGCCCAGTGTCCGAAGTATGAGTGTTTCCATCGTGGCTGATTTCAGCTACCAATAATTTAACCGCCAGCACGCAACATTCCTGGATGTTTAGAAATCAGCTCTGTGGCAGGTGTAAGTGAGGTCACCTCCCGTGTACCCTAGTTGCTGGGGTTAAGAGTTACGTGGAGTCTAAGACAACAGGGAGCCGCTGTTGTGCTTCCAGCCAGGGAAACAAGAGCATCAGGTCAGTCTTAGAAACATCACTCTGGCTTCGGTGAGGAGGGGAGAGGAGGAGCCTGGAGACAGGGAGGCTGGTGCAGTAATCCAGGTCAGAAATCAAGGAAAACTCAGTGGAGGTGGTAGCAGGTAGAATGCAGTGCAAAGTGGATTTAGACGATATCAGGGCAACAGATGATTGATCACATGTGGAGGCTCAGGAAGGGGGTGCATCTAAGAAGTTAGTCTGGGATTTGGGCTTGGGTGACAGACCAGACTCTGGCACCATTCTCTAAGAGGGAATTCAGAGAGTAGGAAATGTTTGGGAGGAAGCAGACGCATTTACACGTTTGAACTTATTAGGTTTAGCTCCTCATCCAAGTGATGCTCTCCAGGAGGCAGCTAGCTCTACATGACTCAGGCCAGAGAAAGATCTGGGACCGAGACTGAGATTTGAAAAGTACCTGCATAGAAATGGTAATCAAAGGTTTGTTAGTGCCTGAGATCACCTAGGGAGAACCTAGAACAGAACCCAGAGGACACCACTGGGAAAGGGACTGGGCTTAAGAAAAGAAGCATAAAAGGGAGAAAGCGGAGTGGCTGGATTGTTGGGAGGAGAAGCAGAAGAAGATGGTGCTGTAAAGCCAGAAGTGAGCCTTCCAAGGTGGATATATAATTGGTGACATTAAACACGAATGACATGAGATATGAATGACCAGTAAACATATAAAAAATGCAGACCCTCACTTGAAACTAATGAAATTCTTTTTCACCTATTATATTTGCAAAGATATATAAGAAATTAATACTACAGAGTATACAGAGCGATATCTACTTCTGATGGAATACTGCACAGCCATTAAAAGAATGAGTTAGGGCTACATGTTCTGCTATGGAAAGAGCTCTTCAATATATTGCTAAGAAGAAAAAATATCAAGGTTAAGAACAATATGATTGCAAAACACTATTTTAAAAGTAGGCTCTGTATATCATATGCATATATATATATATATAATGTAAATGATCAAAAATATTTGGAAGAATATAGAATAAATCTTATCACATCTAACTCTGGAAAGTGGAATTGGAGGCCTAAGGGGACACAGATCATGGTGAGGGATGAAGACTCTTTCTTAAAATATATTTTGTTACGGCAAATTTCAAACACACACAGGTAGAAAGACTGATATAATGACCCTGCTCCCACTTACGCATCACCTAAGTTCAACTATTACTTGATTATGCTATCCTTTTGCTCTGTTTGAAAAATAAAATTACCACAAGTATGCTTTTTGTTTTTATATTTAAAAAAATCCAACTTGATGAAAGTGATTTGCCCCAGTGTCCTCACAACCACGAGCTTGTTGACCCAAACCTTAGTCCCCAAAGGCAGGAGAAGGCTGCAGGGACTAGGGGTCTGGGGAGTGTTAGCCATTCTGCTCTTGAATTCTGTCAGTTGTGTAGAGAGACAACAACCCTTCTTCAGATACTATGAAACAATCCTTAATTTAAAAAGCAACATCAAAGGAAGACTGTTTGCTCTATAAGGGGGAATTTAATATACTCACTATCTCCCCCTACCTCACCCCCCACACATCCAATCCATGTTTTTGTTAAGGAACAACTTGATTTATCCTGCAGCTTGTTTTTATCCCTGTATTGAGATTTTCTTCATTTCCCAGCAGAGCCCAAAGCTAAGAAAACAGTGCCGTCCTGCTCTTCAAATTGGTGTGTCTTGGGTAAACAAATAGCTGGTGCTGCCTGTTATCTTTGATCACAGCTGCCTGATAGATACCAGAGGTTCAGGGAAACTTGGAAAAATACATAGACTCCTAGGTCCCGTTTGGGATAGAGTGCTGAATTCTGAGGACTCAACATGTGGATTCTGCTCCCTGTATACATCCATTCATTTACTCAACAATCATTCATTCCACATACCCGGCTCTCAGCCATGCTGTGTGCTAGAGCTAGAGTTATAAAGTTGAGCATATGACCTCTGACCTTCAGGAGCTTATCAAATCTGGAACGAAACTTTTAAGATTTACTCTGCTTCCTCTGTCAAGGTTGCTCTTTCTTATCTTGTCCAATTATTCTTACTCTCCCTTCAGAATTTAGCCACAAATCACCATCTCTGATGAATAACACTTACAATTTACTGGTTCCTCTGCTAGGAATGCCCTTCCAAACTTGTCCACCTATACCTATTCATCCTGCAAAACTGAGGTCACCAGTCCCCATCACTGTAGCTCTGCCTGACTTCTCAAATCTGAGCTAGTGTCTACGCTTATCAGACTGCATCACAGATTCTTACATGTGTGCCTCCCTTCAGGGCAGAGTTGATTTTCCGGTGTCTACATAGGGCAAAGTAGTGTAACAGCATAATTTCTCTGGGTTCAAAGGTAATCTCTTTGGCCATCAGCCCCTCCAGAGCTGCTTCGTCTCTCTGTATCCCACTAAAACACAAATCCTCTCTAAGGATGCCTGTTCAAGGCTCCAAATACCAAGAACATATAGATGTATGTCTGGGGTCCCAGCCCGAAACAGCTA
The DNA here is from genome assembly GCF_001890085.2 of Hipposideros armiger. NCBI lineage: Eukaryota > Metazoa > Chordata > Mammalia > Chiroptera > Hipposideridae > Hipposideros > Hipposideros armiger. The sequence goes on along the minus strand of NW_017731913.1, from coordinate 1,086,075 downwards.
AGAGTTATCACTTGTCCCTTGGAAACAGACATTAAAATAATTTCAAAAACATTCCTTGATCCTTTCCTTGTTAAGTATGAAAGGAAATTGGAATTTACAAATGTTGTCTTTATAGCAGTATCCTGCTATGAAGTCTTTGGGTAGAATGAAGGTCATTGAATAGCTTTTATATGATTGCAGAACTCTTAAAAAAGACTAGTCAACACATACCAGGTGAAGAATCACAATGAATAAGCACTAGACCAAGAGCCAAGGGACCTAGCTTCTACTTTCTTATGAGTCCTGAATTTCTTCATTTGCCAACAAAAAAAAAAAAAAAGAAAAAAGAAAAAAAAGTTGGTGTCTGAATGTTTTCAAAAGTCCCCCTTGGCTTCAAACTCTGTGAGTCCCTAATACAGGAAGCAAATATTTTAAGTAAATTGATCAAAAAGTTAATTCTCTTATCTGATCTCCTTTCTTCTCTAGGTAGCCACTAGGACACTAGAAAATATTGTATTATTATTATTTTTTTTCTGTTAACTAATCCTTTCTGTGAATTGAGGCAATTTACAGGTAACAAGCAAGAAAAAAAGTCCCTGTGGGAAATAAACTTCAAGAGAAAATTCCAATGTCTATTGTTTCTTTTGATTTCTTTTTGGCAAAGATATCTTAATTCTAGCTGCCACTGCATATTTTGAAGTCAGTTCACTGGGAGAGGTTATTCCATTCTTATTTATAACTCCCTTGCTGACAGCTCCTGTAATGGGTGGGAACCCAGTCTCTTTGGAGCCAGGCTTGACACCTGAGCTTCTGGGATGTGGCAGTCCCACAGGCTCCACTGACCCTGCCTGCACCAGGACAATTGTTGGTACCACCGCCTTTCCCAGCAACAGGACCGCCACCAGACTTCTTTGGAATTTCAGTTCAAATTTTTGTTCAAATTTCTGTTTAACATCAATGATTCTACTAAGAGAAATCAGGTACTACTGGTTGATAAGTACCCTCCCAAATCAGATTGACATCAAATACCAGAAGGGGAGAAGTAAGAAGTGGCCTCCACCCAAAAGAAAATTAGAATAATAACACAATAATGATTATGTGCTGACTATATGCCAAGTCTTGTCTCTTCACAGAACACTATGATTGATATAGGTATGATATGCCCCATTTCATAAATGAAGAAATTGAGGTTCAGAGAAGTTAGTATCAGTCTTAAGGTTACACCATCTACCAAATTGGTGTTCAGATCCAGACTCCATAGTTTATATACATAACCACTATGCTGTACTGCTGCTCAAGAACTATCTATATCCATATCCATATCTGTATTTGTATCCGCATCCGTATCCATATCTATCTATCTATCTATCTATCTATCTATCTACCTATCTATCCATCATCAGAAATGGGAGGCATCTCTGATCAGAACCACTGATGTAAAATTTTTAATGGATTCCAAAATGATAATAGAAGCTACTTATCAGCATGCCTTCTGAGTTAGCCCCAAGAGAAATTTTAGCTACTGCAGAAATATAAGTCTTTACCAAATAAAGGATAAGCTTAAGAAACATCCACTGGATATCCGGGATCCAATTCATCTAAAAGCAATTAATAAGTTGTATTTTGTTTTCTTCTTGCCGCTTTCCACACTCTCACATTTTCTTATTTAGTTGTTAACTTGTTTGCTATTTGTGCCCATGACAAACCCACCAAGCTGCGAGTACCAGGAGATCAGGGGCGGCATCTTTCTTGTTTCCCCCAGTACTATGAGCACACAGGACAGTGCCTGGCACACAGAAGGTGCTCAATAAATATTAGAATAAATAAGTAAGTTGGAGTCAATCTATTGATTCTGCCTGGACTACTTTTCCTTCACAAAATTCTTCCATATTAATATAGATTCGGTAAATGATAGGTGCTATTGTAGGGAGTTACAAATGGTCCTGGATCAGGGAATATTAAGAAAGGATAATGACAGTATCAGATTCAGGCCTCTGATTCAATAGGATAAGCCCACTTTAGATTATGCCATTATAACAAGCGTTACATACAACGTATAGAACTCCAGGTCAATATACCCTCATAGCTCAAAACCACCACATTTGTAGGACTTTCTAAGATTCTTGTTGGATAATGAAGATGAGAGCTCTGGAAAAGTGGTCCTGTGATGGCAGTTTCTGTCAATGTTAAACCTTCAACATCAATGGGTCATTATTTGCACATATGCACACACACACACACACACACACACACACACACACCACTCAAGTTAGACAGATGATAGATATACATATACATACAAATATATAGGCATAACTCTAGGTAGATGTAAGTTTCCTGATACACATAACGCAGCACATGACATTAGCATTCACTGCAGTTCTTGCTCATCAGTTTCTACATAATCAAGCAGCGCTTATCAACTAAATGGCTTGGAGTAATTTATGGGCCAAGTTCAGGTGACGGCCACTGGTTTAATATTTTAATGACCTGTACTAAAATCTATGTATTTTATCAAACTGGCCACACTTGTAGACATTGGGTCATATTACTCCATCCAGTAGCAATAACTCATCAATTTATAAGAATCTGCCACAGATTCATACTGTCTCAATTCAGAGTCAACACTGCATTTTAACATTCTCCATATTTTAATATCTATGAAATCAAGATGTCTTATAATCAACATCTTCTGATTCTAGTATTTTTTTTTTCTTAAAAGCTGCTATTAAAATACTGGTGTGTCTGCCCATCAAAGGCAACTTAGAATCAAGAAAGTGTGGTATTTGTAAGAAACATGATAGGCAGGGTTATAAACTTAACATATTAAGCACTCATACAAAATGATAATAAAAGCAGTAAGACCTTGAGAAGTAAACGGGCAAAGGACACAAACCTTCCATTCACATAAGAAAAATGTAAGTAGCCACAAATATTAAAAACCTCATTAGTACTCACACAAATGCAAATTAAAACAAAAAGGAAATGACATGTCTGTCTTTCAGATTAAGAAAGAATAATTTTTTAAAAATCCAATGTTAATGCAGATGAAATAGACCGGGGTACTCTCATCATTGACAAATTGGCGCAAAATTTCTGGCAAGCAATTTGGCTGCATATCATAAAATTCTTTATGCTAATACCCTATATATTCTTCCAGGAATGTGCTACAAGAGAACAATCAGAAATAGGTTGTAAATGTATTCACAGAGACAGAAAGTAGGAAAAAGTCAAAATTCTAAATTTACGTACTATATTTCAGTTATTTAAGGAATTCAGAAAAATTATAATAAAATATGCCAAGCTGTTAATGAGTAATGTTATGCCTGCTCTTTTATACTTGTATGTACTTTACATATAATTGTGTTATTTTAATAGCGAGAAAAAATGTTTTTTAACTGAAAGGAAAAAAAATGATCATAGGATATTCTGATAGAATTTCCATTTCTTCCCAAAGAAAGAGGCGGAAAATTGCTTATCACAAAGTAGAAACTTCCACACCAAAAAGTATATGTTTGTGAGCTTTTAAATATTTTATATCATGATACCCAAGATAAAACAGTCCCAGTTTTCTTAGTTTTAAAAGACTTAGAAACCTTGATACTTGAATTTTAAATTTTGGGTCAAATTGTTTTGAAGCTTGTTATTATTGTTTCCATTTGACTCTAAAAAACAAACAAACTTGTGCCTCATTGGTTAAACCTAGCCTGTGAAGCATTGTCTTCCTGGATGAGGAAGTTTTCAATGTCCTCGCTAAAGATGGTATTAGTCAGCTTTTTATTATCTCTGGCAAATAATAGTCGGATATGGTTCCCATCATGTAAATACTTAGTTATCCAAAAATCCAACAGAGACTATATTCTGCTAAATAACAGTTGTACAGTAAGAACATTGCAAGGTATTTCCTTTTAATAAACTCCTATGTCCCATTCAATGCTGCTTGAGCATGGAACAGTCTACCACATGTATTTGGCTGCTTTTTTTTTTTTTAAGATTTTATTGAGGAATTGGGAGAGCGGAACAGTGTTGAGGAATCAGGGAAGGGGAGCAGACAAGTTACTGTTCTTTGGTCAAGTTGTGGAGGACATTGCCTCACTGGCTCATGTTGGTATTATTATCATTGCGCTCTTCCCGGGTGAGGCAGATGGGTTGCTGGCCTCTGGACAGTTGCTCACAGCAGCTCCTGGCAGCTCACACCGGCTGCTGGTCACTCATGCTGGCTGCTGGCCACACATGGTAGCTTATGGAAGCCCACTGCAGCAGGGGCTGCAGCCTACACCGTCGCCGGCGACTCACGGCAGCCCAAGTCCAGGCCCAGCTGTTGTTCACCATCTTAGCTGTAGAGGGCAGTGTCACTGGCCCTCATGTGGGATCTGAACTGGGGCCCTGCTGCACAGAGCTGGCGTCCCAAGCCAGCTCTTAACCAACGCGCCACTTGGCCGGCCCCTGGCTGCTTTTTTTATTCTCTCTACCTCTCAGCCTCATCTCCTTTTTGAAATTTTGTTTTTTTGCTTACATATTCTTTAAAAAGCAACAACAAAATGCAATATGCCTTGACTTATGCCTTTGATACCAGAAAGATAACAACCAGTTAAAATTGATACTAAATTTATATACCACATCTCTCCTATATTTCAATAACTTTTTTCTTACTTGTATATTTACTCTTTCATGTATTTATACTTTTGGCATTTTACTTAAGTATGCTGATGTAAAGTGTATAATTCAGGTCCTCAAGTATCTTGCAGGCTTGTTAGGGGCAGTGGGGTTTTGCCAGGAAGATATATAGATTCAGCATTTATAGTTTAAGGTAAAGTGTATCACTCATTCTTTATCCAACATAAGTTTATTGAATGTATATCATTAGCCAGAGAGAGTTTTAGGCATTGGGATATAGTGAGGGGCAAGGCATAGCCTTCGTTCCCTGGATAGATGGTAATTGGACACCCTGAGAGTATGGAGGGGAGGTAGGTTTCCATTAACTGTCGATTCCACAATAATCTCAGTTTATTACCCTCTTACCCCAGATTCTTACTCCCAAACTCCAGCCAAGTGGGCTTCTTATTCAGTAGGTCTGGGGTAAGAACTGGAACTTGATATTTTTTAAAAGCTCTCCTTGATAATTCTAATACAAAGTCAAGTTTGGGAATCACCATATGACTACATAGCCATAATGACCTCACACAGAAGTAGGAGAAATTGTTGAACAGCAGCAGAGAAACATTTTTTAATCATCTTTCCTCACCACATCTTGCTGCCATTAGAATTTTGGTTTAGAATTCCATCACTAATGGTATTGTCTCTAACTCTGTATGAATGTATAGATAAGACTCTCTTGTGCTCTTTTAGATGATTCTCTGTTTTTGTAAATTATTAAATTAATATTCAATTGAAGTTATTTCTTCTATTTTCATTTGAAATTATCTTCTTATAAAAATAATGTTACAGTCCAGCTTCTTACTGTTCATCTGGTTGGTGCAAGTCTGTGACTCTTACACAGTTTCACCAATGAGCCAGTCTTTCTCGCACATGCTACTCCCTTTCCCATTCAGACATCAAGTGTGAAAAAATAATCAGTTTTTACACATATAACATTTCAAAAAACAAATGTAACTTCCACGCATCCTGTCATAGAAAGCTATTGGGGATGGGAAAAACAAGGAGAGGAAGACAGGATTTGGGAAACAGCCAGCTAAGAAATAGCAGTCAAGCAAAGGAAGTCCCAGAATGACTCTGTGTAGGAGGGTGCAGGAATCTAGAGGGAGAGCTCAAAAAAACTCTTGAAAAATAATATAGACAAACATTTGACAGATACGATGGAGCAATTATTCCCATACAAAACTCTGCAAATGAAAAAAGAAAGCAAAACAGAAGGCTGTTGGTAAAAAAAATTTTTGCATACTCTTTGGCTCAGTAGTGAATATTTACATCATCATTGCAATACAGTCATTGATTATTTCTTTTACCAAAAATTGTGATATGACTTTATTGGAATGAGGGGAGGGGGGAGCTGAGTGTGTGAGCAATGGTGGTATAAGCACGTTAAATACTCAATCAATGCAAAAAGTCATTAGGGAAGATGTCAATTTGATAACTTATAATATGCATATTGGAATATGCATATTCCAATGGGAATTGGAAATAATACCAATTCCCATTGTATGGGAAAAAATACCGGCAGAAATGGCTATACGAATTCAAAGTTGTTGCCAAGTCAAGGATGGGTGGGAAGTAGGGGATGTGTATAGAAGACTGTGTTGTTGTTTTTTTCTATGAAAGGCCTTTACATTTTTAGAATATCTTGTTGATGTTTAAAAAGTGCATATATCTCTTTGGTTAAAAAACCCCAACAAATCAATATGTGTGTATTAAGCAACTACCATGTGCTTGGTAAAGTGCTGAACTCTACCCAAGATATAAAGAGAAGTTATAAAGCATGCTTCTGACACTCCAGGACCCTCAGTCACTCTGGAGGACATAAGCTACAACCCGTATGTAAAAAGCAATGAAAGAAAAAGGTGTGACCAAATCTGAGAAGAAACGCAAAAAGTTTTGTATTTAAATTAAATATAGGTACCTTCATGCTTGTTAATGTGTGTAAAACAAAAAGCGATACTGGATTTATAATTTATTTTTTCCATACTCAAAGGATAAGAAAAACAAATTACTCTGTTAGAGCTCCTCCCTAAGGGTTTACAAATTTGGCCCCATTGAAGTCTTCCTGAAAGCAGGACTGGATTGAACTAGCTAAACTCTGTGCTGCTACCTTAATGGCTGCCTTTGCAGTCTTCATTCTTGGCTCTGTTAAAAACAAGAAGTTCTTAACTGCTTACTCTGTACCAGGCATGTTTTTCTTACAAGATGACCATTGGGTTCATGTTCCCTTTTGCTCAATAACTGTTTTAAAGGATGCTGCAGAGACGACTAAAGAAGAACAAGGAAGTAAGACAATGAAAACAAAAGGGTCAGAAGAATTGAGGGCAAAAAGGAAAAAAGAGAATACAAATATTGTTTCTGTCAGGACTTGGGGGCAGTTTCACCAATGTGTTTCTTGCCATTGTTGCATATTTTACTTGGACATCCTGTCACTTCCTCTGTGCCCTTTGCAACAGAAGCATCTTGTTAGAAAGGTTAAAAATCAGTAAATAAAAAATCAGTCGTTTGTGTGGCATGTTCCTTAGCTAGAGATTGATCCTTTGGTCCTTTGAAAAGTATTAAATTATAGCAGAAAATTAAGTCTATTCAGGGCAGGTGTCAACTATGCTTGAGATAAAAAACAAAACAAAACAAGAAACCTCTGGAGGGAAGGTGTATCTCAGAGATCCACTATTGCGTACACTCTGAAAGGTTTTTTTTTTCCCCAAAGTTAACAAAACCAACAGTCTCAAAGCCTGAGAACTAATCTTCCTTTTTAGACTAGTAGATTTTAAAGGTAACACATGTTTATTAAATACACTCTGGAAAAAGAAGGCAAGTATACAGAAGAAAGCAACCATCTCTTGAGATCACACTGCTTACAGCAGGTTACTGTTATTTTCTTAGTGATATATGTATACACGTATCATATTTATGTGAAAAAGAAGTATCATATTTTGTATATATGGTTTGCTATCATGTTTTTCTTCCACTGACATACTGGTCCGCTTTTTTAGTGCTGGTTCAACTTGCCAAAAACGTTGGGTATATTTCCAGGCCTGCAGGGAACTAGGCAAAGCCTTAAAGAAACCCAGTTGCTTTTTACCTAGACACGAAAACCTGTGGGATTCAGTATCCACTAGAGTTGACGGTCAACTTGGAGACAAATTATTCTGTGGTTATTCATTCAATTAAAGTAGACAATACACGTATTTTAAAAAGTTAGTTGTTTTCTATTTTTGTGACCTTATCCTGGAAGAGTTTATGCCTAGATTTTAGATATTAGGTATTTTTACACAGGGCTAAGCATCTTCATGAAAAATTTTAAACATTTTAAAAAATTGTGCTGAAATACACATAACAAAAATTTTTACCATTTTAACCATTTTAAAGTGTACAGTTCTGTGGTATTATGTACATTTACACTGTTGTGAAACCATAACCACCATCCATCTCCAGAACTTTTTCATCTTCCCCAAAACTCTGTCCCTATTAAAAAAAAACACCTCAAAATACCTCCCTTTTCCCCTCCCTACAGCCCCTAGCAACCACCAGTCTACTTTCTATCTCCATGATTTGACTTCTCTAGCTACTTCATGTAAGTGGAATCATGTGATATTTGTTGTTTTGTGGCTGGTATATTACATTTAGCATAATGTTTTTAAGGTTCACTCATATTTTGGTATGTATCAGAATTTCCTTTCTTTTTTTTTTTAAAATTGGGGAATTGGGGGAAGGGGAACAGACAAGTTGCTGTCGTTTTGTTCTTAAGTCTAGTTGTGGAGGACGTTGCTTCACTGGCCCAAGTTGGCACCATCATTGCGCTCTTCCCGGGCGAGGCACATCAGTCGCCAGCTGGCTGCTGGCCGCTCACGCTGGCTGCTGGCTACACACGGTAGCCCATGGCAACCCACTGCAGCAGGGGCTGCAGCCTACGCCGTCGCCGGCGACTCACGGCAGCCCAGCTCCAGGTTGAGCTGTTGTTCAGCATCTTAGCTGTAGAGGGCAGTGTCACTGGCCCTCATATGTGGGATCCGAACTGGGGCCCTCTGGCATCCCAAGCCAGCTCTTAACCATCGCGCCACTCGGCCGGCCCGATCAATCATTCTTTTCTTAGGAAAAGTAAGTAAAATGTCTTACAGTGTGTTTACCTTGCAATTGGAGTGAAGATAGAGGAAGATTATTCTTATAAATGAAAATATCTTGCCATTCAAAATGTGACACAAGGACCTATCTAACCTGAAAGTGGTTGGTCTGAAGTTTGTAGCCAAAATCGTTATTTTTAAACACAGTTTTGGTAAGCACACTTGAAGTGCCCACCACCTACTGCCATTTTTATTGTTTAATCAACAGTCCCCAGGTGTCAGGCCAGGAGGCCTGGATCCACCAGCCCTTGTGATTGAAAGGGAATGCAGTTAATAACATAATTTTGAAAAGCCTGAGTTTAATTCCACTAAATGTTCCTTATAAAACTGTGGTTCTGCTGAGGATTCATAACTCAAGAAGATAGCTATGAATAAAGCCTCCATATGGTCTTTACTCACTTTGGGTTCCACCACTAACTCTGGCCTTTCAGCCATACTCCCTTGTTATTAAACAAATAACCATGCAACTTACACAAAGATTTGGTCCTGTGACCCACTACTGAAAAGAGATGTTTACTTTTCTCCTTGAGGGTTTTTATTTTTGTTTGTTTTTGGTAGAAGTGGACAGACACTGAGATATCATGACCAAATGATTTTTTTAAGACTTTTTTGAGTAGTTTTAGGTTTACACAAAAAAATTAAGGAGAAGGTACAGAGATTTCCCATATACTCCTTATAGCTACAATGCATAGCCTTGTAGGTATATTTCTACATTTATTTTTACAGAGAATATTTCTACATTATTTATAAATTATTAATAATTAATTTCTAAATTATTTCTACAGAGAAGTCCTCTGGACCTCACATAAGAAATTCTTACATTGGCAGCATTTCCTTCACCTCTTTTCCTACCACAGGAAAATTCATTCTGTTATCATTTACTGAACACTTTAACCAAGGGAATGGTAAATACATCTGGGTATCTGTACCCCCTTTCTCTCCGACTCATATACCCTTACAAGGCAGCACTAACAGATCACAACACATCCATAGAAGACAGCACTAGTGGATCACAGCATCCTTTTCCTCTGAGCCTTGGAATCCTCAATACAGAGCTCTCAGTAACAATTACCCACAGGATGTAGTTGACAAACAAGTTAAAACCTTTGTGTTATTTATGTTCTAATGCCAAACGTTGAATATACTTAGGTGAACAATATACAATCTTTGCATTCAAGGCCACTACACACTAGTGGGTGAAAAAGTTAATAGTCCCTTGCCTCCATCCCACCCCTGCTGCACTTTGCATTCTTGAGAAATCCATGTAAATAACTTTTATGGCTAAACGAAAAAAGTCCAAGACCATTTTAGTTCTCAAGTCCTACTTTTTGCGGAAAGGTCTAAGATTGAAGTGTTATTTAATTATAAAAATCTCATAATTTGTGTTTGTTTATCTCCTAGTTCTGGTTTAATTCCTTCTGACCTAAAAATAGCAGAGCATGCTTCAGTGGGAAAAGACTTAAATTTCCTCTTTGTGGTTGGCAAAACAGCCCACCTACCACTAATGGGATTTTTTTCCCCCTTGCTGGCAAGGTAGCCGCAAAATTTCCTTCCTCAAAATCCTCAGCTAGTAAATGGTGTGATCTGGAGCCACAGCTGGCAAGTGAAAGGGAATTGCCTTTCTTTGCCCTGCAGTCCTGGGCCTCGGCTCCGAGACTTCATAGGCCCAGAACGACCCTCAGCTTCTCCCACCAAAAGCGCCTCCTCTTCCTTCCAAAAATTGCCTTGATGAGGTGACTGAGTTTCTCAGCCAACAATTAGAGATGAAGCTTGAAAAGCAAGCGCTCCCAGAACAAAAGCTTTTGTTTTTTACTCTGAGGTGCAAATGATTAAAAACAGATTTGTAGCCAGAGCAATGAGGAAGCAGAAGAAAGCTGGCCAGTAAGGAGAAGGGGGAAACGGGGCTTTCCCAGCAAGAAGATTCTGAAATATGGGAAGGGGGGAAGGGGGGGACTTGTAGTGGCTTCCTCATCATTTTAACTCAGTCTTGCCTTTCACCAAGAGAAGGTACTTGGCAGATGCCTTCGGTATCTTCCAAATAACTCCACCCCTGAGACTCTTCCTATCCTCTTGTCTCTGTTGCACACAGATTACTCTTCTCTGCCTAGAAAGGCAGCAGGTTCCTGGATGCTTGTGATAAACCAGAGAACAAAACCCTGGGGATTCAGCTGGTTTCACCTCTGCTAAGAAAGGCCATTCGTTTGTTTTAGCATCTGGCTTCATATTGTGCTTTCTGAGAAAACTCCATGTTTAGGAGAGGAAAATATTCCCATACATTTCTTCTGAAATAGAGAATTGTGTGGAGTGGTTGACAGGACAAGGGACTACTGTGCCATTCTTGGCTACCATTGGCTGAAGACTCAGGAACTAAATGCCTCATTGCATTTATGACACTGTAGTTTCTCTCACGCTGTTAGGTATAATGAAAGCTGACTGCTTCTCTAATTGCTTCCTCAGGCCCTCCACACCTCTTTAAGGACTAAGGGGCCATTTCCTTTTCTAGTTTTAACTCAAACACTTTACATACCGTACATTTTCTTATTTGAGCTTACCAACCTGGTGAGTTTGGTGAAGTGGGCATTTTATGTATCTACTTTAGAAACTGGAAACTGAAAATCAGAGAGGCAAATTTAAAGTCATGCAGTCACTCAGCTAGGTATTGTGTATCCTATTGTTGAAAGGAGGATACTGACATTCAAAGATAAGTGACTTGTTGAAAGGAGCAAAGCTAGTTAAAAGAGATGAAAATGAAACACAATACAGATGATAGCAATTTGAATTGATATCAAATCCCACACTATTCTCAAGAAATTTTCTACTTCACGTATCACTTTCTGAAAGAGGTGTGTTAATATTTCCAACTACAAACTGTGACTCCTTGAACTAGTGTCCATTTTCTTAGCATTATAAAACATCCCTCTTCAACCCTTATAATGCTTTTATTTTGAAGTGTATTTCGATATTAAAATTTCTATCCCGGTTTTCTTTTGGTTCATATTCACCTTTTCTCCCTTTATTTTCAACTCCCTTTATCCTTTTCTTACCATTATGTGACTCTTGCAGACTACTCACCCCTGGTTTTGGTTTTGCAAACACAATCTGAGACTCTCCTCTTTTAATCACTAAGTTTTTCTATATACTGTTATTGTAATTACTCTTATATTAAAACTTATTTCTGCTAACTCATTTTATATTTTCTAATTACCTTCTTTTCTTTAAAAACAATTCATTCCTGTCTCTATTTGACTAGATTAAATTATATTCTAGACATTTAAAAGTTATATATCCTATTTTTGTTTTTTGTACGCTTTACTAACACATACAATTTATTACTCTTAATAGTTTCCCCCATGCAAGCAGACAAGTATCTTAACACATTTTCATCTTTTTTTTTTTTTTAATTCCTTTTCATCCTCTATCTCTGGCCTTTTCCTATTATCATTTTCTAAAATTTTAGTCCTGGGTTTATATAAATGCTATTGAAAATTAGAATTTTGATGTTTATTTTGGTTCTTGTAGTGGGTTTTTTTTTTTTAGAAAGCAATAAATTTTAGATAGATTTTTTTAACCCTCCTCTCTTTTTACATATGGTGAGTTTAAAATATGTCTGCAAATTTTTTGCATTCCTCCCACAAGTGGTATCCCCTTGTATATGGACCCATTAGTGACTCTCTTCCTTCCTTCCTTCCTTCCTTCCTTCCTTCCTTCCTTCCTTCCTTCCTTCCTTCTTTCCCTTCTTCCTTCCTTGTTTCCCTCTTCCTTCCTTCCCTCTTTCTTTCCTCTCTCTTTCTTTTTTGGCATATGGCTATCCAATTGTTCTACCTCATTTATTGAAATGCTATCACTTCACCACTGAATTGCCTTTGCACCATTGCACCATTGTCCATATAGGTGTCAAGCAATTTCTGGACTTTTTATCTTGTTTCATTTATCTATTTATCTTTATACAAATACTGCACTATCTTGATTATAATAGTTTTCTAATAAGTCTCAAAATGAGGTAGTGTTTGTCTTTTAACTATTCTTTGTGAAGCTGTTTCAGCTATTCTAGGCTCTTTGCATACCCATAGGAATTTTAGAATCAGCTTGTCAGTTTCCAAAAACAAAAGGCTACTGAGATTTTGATTGATTGTGTTAAATCTCTAAATTATTTTGGGAAAATTCAAATTTTAACAATATTGAGTCTGCTGACCAATTGGCATGGTATATCTCCATTTATTTAGATATTAATTTTTAAAAATTTCTCAGTAATGCTTGATAGTTTTTAGTGTATAGGTCTTGAAAAGCTATGTAAGTATACTTAAGTATAATATTTTTTGATACTATTGTAAATTTTATCATTTTTATATTTTAATTTTCAATTTTTTTATTTCTAATATATAGAAATAGAATGTATTTTTGTATGTTAACCTTGTATCTTGCAACCTTACAAAATTCACTTGTTAGTTCTATTTTTGTATATTACATGGGATTTTCTACATAGAAAATCATGTTATTTGTGAATAAAGACAATTTTACTTCTTTCTTTCTAATATGGATGTCTTTCCCCCTTCCTTATTATTTGATTTAGTGTATAGTGCCTCCAACACAATGTGGAATATTATAGAAATGCTGAGAGTAGACATCGTAGCTTTTTCCTGATCATAGGAAGAAAGTTTTTCACTATTAAGTTTGATACTAGCTGTAGACTTTTTTAATATGATCTGTATCAAGTTAAGGAAGTTTCTTTCATTTCTTAGTTTACTGAGTGTTTTTTAATCAAGATGGATGTTAGATTTTATCAAATAATTTTCCTGAGTCTATTGAGATTGTCATGTGGTTTTTTTCCATTTTAGTTTTCTAATATGATGAATTACAGTGATTAATCTGTAATTCAACTTTGCATTCCCAGGATAAAACACACTTGTCACAATATACCATTCTCTTAATATATTGTCTATTCGATTTGCTGAAATTATGATTAGAATATTTTCATCTATGCTCATTAGAGATAATGGTCTCTAGCTCTCTTTTCCTGTTATATATTTTTTCTAGTTTACTATCAGTGTAATGCCAGACTGATAGAATGAATTGGAAACTTTCTCTTCTCCTCAATTTTCTGGAAAAAATTGTGTAGAATTGGTATCTTTTCTTTAAATGCTTGGTAGATTTAACCAGTAAACCCTACAGGTTAATATAGAGATATACACTTAATCTATTTCTTCTTGAGTGAGCTTTGGTGGTTTGTGTCTTTCAAGAAATTTGTCCATTTCATCTAAGTTGTAAAACTTATTGGAATAAACTTGTTTATAATATTTCCTTATTGTCCTCTTAATACCTGTAGAGTCTATAGTGCTATTATCTCTTTCATTCTTGATACTGGTAATTTATTTCTTCTCTCTCTTATTTTTTTATTTTTAAAAATTTTTTTATTGTTAGTTTCAGGTGTACAGAAAAATGCAATAGTTATCCTTTTCACCTTCACAGAGTAACAACCCCCCTCCCCCTATGTATTGCCCTCCCACCCCCGATATCATGCTTATCTATTACAATTCCATTGACTCCATTCCCACTCTCTACTCCATGTCCCATGACTATATGTATATATAATTATAGTTAACATACAATATTATTCAACATCAGCTTCAGAAATACAGTGCAGTGGTCAGGCCTCTACACCGACTATGAAGTGGTCTCCCCAACAAGACATGAGTCCATCTGGCCCCCTAAGAAATATTTACATTATTGATTATATTCCCCAGACTGTCTTTTCTATCCCTGAGGCCATATTGTAGTTACCAATTTGTATTGTCTCATCCCTTCCCCTTCTCCTTCATCCCCACCCGCTCCCAACTAGCAACCCTCAGTTTTTCCTCTGTGTCTCTGAGACTATCTCCGTCCACATCTCCCATCCATTCAGTTCCTTAGAATCCACGTATAAGTGTTCTCTCTCTTATTTTTAATTGTTAGTCTTGCTGGAGGTTTGCCAATTTTATTGTTCTCCTTGAAGAACCAGATTTTCTTCAAGATTTCTGTTTTTTATTTATTTCCTATTTCATTGATTTCCACTCTGACCTTTACTATTTTCTTTATTCTACTTATATGAGTTTAATTTGTCAATATTTTTTCTAGTTTCTTATGGTATAAGATAGGGCTTTTGAGACTTTTTTAAAGGTGTTTAGTACTATGGATATTATAAATACTGTGTTAGTAGCATCTCACAAAATTTTATTCTGTTTTAAATTTCATTCCATTCAAAGTTCTTTCTTATTTCTTCATTGATTTCTTCTTTGACCTATTAGGTTTTATAGAAGTGTGCTATTTAGTTTCCAAACATTTGGGATTTTCCAGACATCTTGCTTTTATTGATTTCTAAATTAAATATCTAATTTAACTGCATATCTGTAAAGTAAGCCAGCAAAGTGACAGTGTTCATGAACTTCAAAAATTCTTGGTTATCTTTTTGTGACATTTGGAGTATAATTAAAAACAATCTCAGTGATGCTTCACTTCCATTCTCTTGACTGATGCTTTTTCACTTTCACCCCACCCCCACTCCCATCATCTCTGTTAACTGAAATACGACTGCCTTCAAACTGGACCTTCTCCCAGTTCTTATATTAGTGTTTGGGCTCCATCTTATTTTCTATCACATGTTTGGTGACTTCAGACTTCTGGAGAAAAAGCTACCAACCTGTGTATTTGCTATCAAATCAGCTATAATAATATTCAAAATGTAGATTTTGGATTTTCTTGTAAGAAATTATTAATATAAAGAAAATGAAGAAAGAAATGACTGATTTGTTGGTTATGTGGCTTAGCTTTTCTAGAGATTTGTTTGGCATAGTTCTCTTCTTTTATGACAAACCTTTCTGAAGGGAAAGGGGCAATTAAGAATATGCTTTGAATCTTAGGGTTTTTAAAGAGTTGTACATTTTTTTGGCCCAGGCACCAGAGTAGAAATGCGTCTAAGGAAAGCTGGTTGTCTCAATTGCCCCTAAAGGTGACAAGGAAAGGCTATACTATTTTGTGATATCATTTATCTACCCAACTATTCCCTTTGGGTCAATAAATTACAGCAATATTTTCTTAGAAACCAAATGGAAAAAAATACATCTTTCCTGTGCCTTTAATTTCTAATCTGAGCTTGTGACTGGTTTGAGCAACTGGCAGTATCCAGCCCGGCCAACATATTTGCATGTGTCTCTGGGATGAATTTCCCAGTGCCCTGCAATGTGAAGCCACATCAAATCCATGCAAACAATGTAGAATAAATTTTATTCTTATTTGGGAATCATAATAGAATTTAAATCCTCACAAATGAACAAAACAAATTCAAATGCTTAACACAAAATATCAGAAAAAATGGGGTGTTAAAATTATTTTTTTGACAACTCGATATCTGGATCTTTCAGAGCAGAACATGCTGGCCAAATTATTACTACAGAAATGCTTGTAAATCAAGTAAAACACACACTCAGAGAGGGAGGGAGGGAGGTATGGGGAGAGAGAGGGAGAGAGAGAGAGAGAGAGAGAGACAGAGAGAGAGGAAGAGAGACAGAGAGAGATCAGGAGATATTAATGCTTTTATTTGTTAATGCTCTTATTGTAAACTATTTTTGGAAGATAAACCTCTTGAGGGCAGTCTACATACTATGTTCCTTCATTGTCTTACAAGATCTGGGAGACTGAGTAATCAAGATTGAGCATAGAATAAGTGTCTTCAACACTTTAAAATTCACAAAGAAGTTACCAGGTAGGAGGGGACAGGTGCAGTGACTGATACGCCTGACAAAAATGACAGTGTCTTGACAATGGCTACGAAAGCTTGATGACCCTTAACATCTCCTGGAACAAAGGAGTCAGTTAAACAAGGTGAAAATGTTAAAGAGTGGAATATTAGAAACACAAAAGAAAGATGACAAGGTGACAAGTTAAACATAATCCCCAGAATAAGAAACGTCAGAAGCCTCCTCCACAGCACACCTACAAACATTTGCCCTTTTGTTAATACATAACAAGAGCCTCTCACACTTCCGTTCTCTGTGGGGATGGAAACAAGATGAATAGGCTGTGTGAGGGTGTCTGGTGGGAGATATTTTACTGGGCAATGCTCTGGCCAATGAATCCGCCAACAAGCTGTATTTTACCGAAATCAGTCTTTAGTTTGTTACCCCCAAATCCTAGTTATTCGAGCCTTTGAAATCTACATCGTTTCTCCTTTATCTCTTCACTCACAAAATCTCAAAGGTGTTCATATATTAAAAGTAGACATATCATTGAATAGTCCATGTGTGTTTTGTGTAAGAATGGTAGGCAGACCACCTTGACCTGAAAATTTCTACTTTGAGCCAACATCCAAAGAGAGAAGAGAATAATCAGCCACTTGTGATATTCTTTCTTTAATTATATGAGATTTTATTCATCTTTTCAACCTACAGTCACAGATCTCTGAGGACCTTTGATGTCTCTAACCTGGCACCAGTGGAGTACACGCATGCTTCCAAATAGTTCACCCATTTTCCTTAGTCTTAAATTCCACATAAAGGGGAGAACCTTTTATTTTAAGCATTTCTTTCTATCTAGCAATAAGAAATAGTATTAGAGTAAATAAGACAATGAGATACAAAAAACTATGTAAATGAGTTATTCATATTAGTTCCTGTAATGGAAGAATTGCTATAGTTGATGCATAAGGATCAGAGGAAGGAAAATTCTTCAATTAAGAGCTGAAGGAAAGAGATGAGAATTTGGAGCAGGAGGCAACAATTATATTCTTTTTTTTTTTTTTTTTTTTTTTTTTT
>NW_017731913.1:1060348-1068398 GCF_001890085.2 Hipposideros armiger | reverse complement strand
AGATGAGAATTTGGAGCAGGAGGCAACAATTATATATATATATATATATATATATATATATATATATCCTTTTATCACTAGTCAAAGTAAGATTCCTCTTTTATTTTTCATTTTTCTTCCGTTTTATCTATTCCTCATTCCCATTCTAATGACCTAAATGTTTATCTTTTTGTTTGCATGTATTCTTATAAAATGCATATAGTTTTGTGTACATTTAATTTACACAAATAATATTTATTTCTATCTATTTTGAAATTTTCTTTTATTAGGACCATGTATTTAAGATCTACTTACATTGCTGTGTAAATATTTAGTCCCTTTCTTGTAAATGCCACAAAACATGTACATTTTCTCTATGATAAATTTACTTAATGATAAATAATTTTCCCTATGTACTCTCCCCATGATATACATTCAGATTACCTCCAGTTACCTCACCCCACAGGTTGCTGAAGTCAATATCCATGTACATGACCCTTAAGGACCTATGTGAGAGTCTCTCTGTACTCTATAATTCTACCCAAGAATAGAATTTCTGGTGATAAGTTACAATATACTTAAAACATTCTAGTTTGGGGGATTTTTTTTTCTACTTTTCTTATATGTAAAGTCGATATTATTATTATTATTGCCACTTAACAGGTGAATAAATGGAGTGACCAGACATTAAGAGAGAGTGCCCACAGTCACTGAGTAAAGAGTGGACATTTCTGGGGCCGGCCGAGTGGCGCCTTGGTTAAGAGCTGGCTTGGAATGCCAGCTCTGAGCAGCAGGGCCCCGGTTCGGATTCCACATGGGTCCAGTGACATTGCCCTCTACAGCTAAGATGCTGAACAACAGCTCAACTGGGGCTGGTCTGCCATGAGTCGCAGGCAATGGCTAGGCTGCAACCCCTGCTGCAGTGGGTTGCCATGGGCTACCGTGTGTATGTAGCCAGCAGCCAGTGTGAGCGGCCAGCAGCCGCAGTGAGTGGCCATCCAGAGGCCAGCAACCGATCTACCTCACCCAGGAAGAGCGCAATGATAATACCAACATGGGCCAGTGAAGCAGCGTCCTCCAAAACTAGACTGAAGAACAAAACGACAGCAACTTGTCTGTTCCCCTTCCCCTGATTCCCCAGCACTGTTCCCCTCCCCCAATTCCCCAATAAAATCTTTTAAAAAAAGAGTGGACCTTTCTCTTCTGATCACAGGGTTCGTCTCTCTTCTTTGCACTACATCACATTGCCTCCACAAACCTGTCCCATCCTGAAACTGGAATGTGGGTTAGATTTGTTGCATGTCATTTCTTGTGGCCTGTCTAATCGTTCTCTCCTTTGTGAATATAGTGTAATTAGTAACTCACAGAACTAGGTTAGTGATGTGTGACATACAAGGTCCCTGTTGGCTGGTGGCAACTCTAGTGATCTCATTTGACCGTTTTCTGGTGTGCTTCTGTATCAAAATCAGGGACCATCAAAAGCATGCTATTTGCTGGCACAGGTTTTGAGGTGAATTTCCAAGAAGACGACTGACCCCTGAAGATCTGTTAAGAAAGAACAATAAAGCTTTCAATTGACACCCCTTATATGTGAAACATATGGAAGGCTTACTTAATACCATGGGTTTATGAAAAGGGAGACTGGGCTTAAATCTAATGAAAAAAGAAAATAGAGCAGGGCCACTTTATGATAGATCCTTCAAAAATATTTTATAAATACTTAATGATAAATAATCTGAGTGTTAGACTAATTGTATTTTGTAATTCATTCAGTCATTATGTTCATGTTATTTTATTTTTAATGTCATTTTGCAAAAAGTCCCCACATTCTTGTGATATTGTCACATGGCAGCCCCAGTGGTCACACTGCAATATCTTTCTTATCAGCTTGAGGTTCTCAGTCCCCAAGAAATCCTGATATAGTCATTCCAGACATTCTTACATAGACATTTCTCTTTTACAGGGGCTTTGAACTTTGATTCTAAGTCAAAGAATTATTTTACAAGGGAGAATGCATTCTATAATTCACAAGGGAAACTTATTTCATCAAGAACAATGACTGACTCTCAAGTTGGGGAGAGGAAAAAGGAGATTCCTCTTTGAATCCTCTGGGATGCAGGTGTGTGCATGTTTGGAGAACAGGAGGTTTTAAACACTATAAGCCTTTACCTAAGAGATTCTGATTCCCTTTCCTGCTTGTTTTTCCATCCATTCACCCACCACCTAACCCTGTGACTTTTAGGAAATTCTATAAATTTCCTCCATGTCTCTTTGGACAATAGCCCCCTCTAACCAATAACAGTGTCACCAGTCACTTGAGCAAATGTAGTTTACAGAGCCTATAAGACAACCATTAGGAAACTAGGTTAAGTGATAGATCATATTAGAAATTTTGAAAAAAAATTAGCTTAGGTTCTCTCAGTTGCCATGACATTTTTATTTTTCAAAAAGTAACATGGTATATTGGTCCACTGGAAAATCCATGAGCTCATGTTAGGCCCGAGGCCTGGGTTGTAATTGTGCTCTCTGCAAACAGCCTGTGTATTTGGGAACATGCTGGCTCTTCTGGGCTTTAGTTAGACAAGACAAATGCCAAGATCTTATTCAGTTCATAAGTTATTAAGCTATTAAACCTAGAGGAAAACGCAAACTACAATGGGAACTTAGAATTATGCCTCTGATTGTCCTCATTTTCTAATTGTTTTGGATCAAGAACATAAAATATTGTTTCCTTTCACCTTGAAACATTTTTCCATGATTTAATCTGTGGAGCAAAACTATTAACACATATGGAGGCTCTGTGCTAAGAAGCAGGTTAGATCACAAGAATGTGTTTCTGGTCCCTTTTTTGGGGAAAGCCTAGGAAGAAAAGGGTATTTCTTTGGGAAGCACTTTTTGGAGAATAGTGGTTTCATACTTTAGCAGCATCAGAATCTCACAGATTGTTTTGGCTCCACCCCCCACAGTTGCTGATTCAGTAGACCTGGGGCAAGGTCTGAAATTTTGTATTTCTAAAAAGTTTTCAGCTGCTGCTGCTGCTGCTGCTGGTCTGGGGAGCATGCCTGGAGAATCACTCTTACAGAACATGATTTGCCCAGTGTTGGGGCAGTGACCTGAATCTCTCCATGTCAGCCTCTCCCAGGTCACAGTAGGTCAGCCTTTGAGATGATGCCACGACCTTCCATTTCAGATTCCAGAATACTCTGTTCTCCAGTAATAATCAACACATATGCACACATACACACACACACACACACACACACACACACACACACACACACACACACGGGGGGGGGGGGAGAGAGAGAGAGAGAGAGAGAGAGAGAGAGAGAATGGAGAATAAGGCAAACACATACAGTCATTCAATTTCCCCATTCTTTCTTTCTTTGTCTCAAAACTGTAGACAGTATACTTCATACAATTGGCCTAAAACCATAAAAAATTAGTATATTTTAGATGAAGCATCATCAGTTTTCAGCCGAATCCAATAGAGAAATATCACAAATCAGATTCAAGTATGATCTGCCTTTCTCTATGGACAAGCTGATATTTATTGAGTATTTTCTGTTTATCATGAAAGGTGTTATTAACTCTACTTGCATTGTCTTATGTAACCCTTGAGACAATTCTATTAGATAGGTATTCTTCTTATGCCCGTTTAATAGATAGGAAAACCAAGATCTATAAAGGAAAAGTAACTTGCCTAAGAATGTTAAAAAGTAAAGTGGTGGAACTAGGATTTGCTGTACCATACTGTCTACAGCTATATAATACTGCAAAACTTGTCACATCCTCTTCACTGTTTATATTCTATAAAATGGGCCTATCTCTCAGAGATAATGTGGAAATGAATAAGATAACAGATATTGCCACAGAGAAAGGATGTGTTGTGGCTATATTACTTTTTGAAATACTTTATATGTTACTCTCCTTTTCTACAACAAATCAAGTGCTACATTCTATAAATTTATTATTTGTTTTACTCTCTTTGCATGTCTGATCCTTAAAGAATTACTTTTACGTCCTTTTCCTCAAAATGGTCATGCATTCCTTTTCCCTGACATTGAAGGGAACTACTCAGAAGCCATTTTATTTTCAATGTGTAACTCTAAAGGCAGTGGTGAGTGGAAAGATGGATCTCTCAGGATCTGAGTTCCAGCCCCAGCCCTGCGGCTGTTCACTATGATTCCAGCAGTCAGTCATTGTTGTGCTTAGGGATGGGCTTGATCACAGATACTCAAATTTCTGAAAAGCCTGCCTAAAGAATTTTTATAAAGTCCTTTTAATCTTCATAAAGACAATGCAATATGTGAGTGATAATTTCCTTTTTAAACATTTTTATCTCCTAGTATTTGCTTAATTTACCCTGGCACAAAGTCTTTAAAAACAGGATATTCTCCTTTAGTCTTATTTTAGTTATAATCTAACAAATCACAAGCAAGGTTTTCTGAGTTTTCATATAGAAGTCTTGGAATTTCCACAGCTTATGTTCTGAGCCAACAAAAATATACAGAGATCGAAAGCAGGGAGTTTTTGAAATCAGTTGATTTACTTTACAACATTATTTTTGCAAATGTCTTTGCTTAACAGGGCAGTGAATTTTACATGTGATTTGGAAACAGAAAGTTGGTTTTTGTGAAATCAGAAAACAAAATGGTAAAAATAGCTCACCTCTAATGATATCACATCCTAGGAAATGGTCATACGTTATCTATAAGGCTTTCCTGAACAGTCACTGGTACAGGAAGACCAAAAAAGGTCTGGGGTTAAGCTGAATTAAGACTGTTTTGAAAGTAGGCAGAGTGCTTGAGCAGAAAGAACACTAAACATGGAATCAGGAAATTTAACTTCTAGTCCTTGTTTTCCTATTACCTAGCTGTGTACTTAGCAGGTCAGTTAACCTCTCTGACCCTCAGTGTCCGCCTCCATCTAATAGACATAAAAATGCCCTGTATGCTTCCTAGGGTTGTTAGGAGGCTCACGTGAGATAAAATATATTAAAGAATTTTAAAAATTATAAAGCACTTTACAAACATGAGGTATCTTTATAATATCTTTCAATTATTCACTTAATGTTTGAATATGTGGTGGGATGGCAAGATTAATTCGGACATTTTAGCTGTCTAGGACATGTTGAATGCATCATTTAATACTTCTTTATACCCCAGAAGTCTATCCAAATATTTGTTTGGAGCAAGGTAAAAAAATATTAATGATTCTACTGTAGAATTTAAGGGAAGCCTACTGAGTTCCTATTATTTTTGGTAAGGCTAACTTCCTCCAGAATTTCCAGTCAAGATGATGGAGTAGATAAATGCTGTGCTCACCTCCTCTCAGCACCACATCAATTACAACCAAACCACAGAACAACTTTTTTTTTAATAGTCTGAAGTCTAGCTGAACTGAAGCCCTATAGCTACAAGCATACAGAAGAAGCCATCTGGAGACTGGTAGGAGGGGCAGAGATGTAGAATGGGTTGGTCCCACACCCCCATGTGACTATTACAAAACAGGAGGGATATCTTGGCTGTGGAGTTCCCCACACCCCCTGCATAAGGAATGAGGGGTCCCAGCACCTCCCCAGACCAGGTTTTCAGTGTCAGGGAAAGAAGGCCCCTTAACTTCTGGCTGTGAAAACCAGCAGAGATTGTGACTGAGTGAGATGGAGGGCGACTGCAGTCTTAGAAATTCCTGGGAGTGCATGGACTTACTTGCTAATGGACTCACTTGCTCTGAGCTCCAGTGCTGAGGTAGCAGCTCAAAAGGTGCCAGGAACATACAGGGAGGAATTGTCTAGCTTCATGATCAGGGCTAGAAGGACACCTTTCTCCTGGTGGGAAAAGCTGACAGAAGCCATTGTTTTTTTGTTGAGCTCTCCCCCTCCCTGCATGCAGATACAGGCAGAGTCTCTATCCAACTGGCTGTCACCTTTTGTCTGCCATGCCCTAGTGATTTCCTGAGACCATGCCCCGCCCAGCTTTTGGGCACACCCAAGCTGTTTCCAGTGGGTTTTCCGTATAAACAGCTTGCCTTGGCTCATGCTGCAGTCTTTCCTAAAATCTCTCAAAGATTCACAAAACCCAAACAAGCAGAAACTGGCTTCAGTGTGTTCCATAATTCTGGCTGAACAGCTCTAAATCTGGCACTAGTGACAGCCAGCCTTGGTTTGCAACTTGACCTCTCAAGGCACCTCCAAACATAGAGCAGGCTGTGGCCATTTCTGGATTGCTTTATAGCTCATGTCAGGTGGCCCCGAGAAGGGCACAGACTGTGGCTGGAATTAGCCAGCAGTGGATCCTCTCCCAAGACGTCCTGGGGCTGTCAGTCCCAGTAGCTAGCTTCAGGCTGGGCCGGAGCATCACCTGACTGCCTCCAAAGATGACACACCTGAAGAGCAGACTGGCAGGCACAAGAGCACAGCTAAAGTGAACCCTGCTTTATTGGGTGGGTCCCTGCACAACAGTTCCTCCATTATAATCATAGCCAGTCCTCAGTACAATCTCTGACATGCAAACAGCTATCAAGTCTCAACTACAACAGGAGGGCATACACAGCCCACACAAGGGACACACCTGGAGAACCCAACTCTGGTGACTATGGAGACTGCACCACTGACCCACAGCACACGTACTATGTAAGTCCACGCTACTAAAACTGGGAGACATAGTAGCCCTACAGAAAAAAAACACAGGGAAGCCAAAATGGGGAGACAAAAAAACATTTCCCAAATAAAAGAACAGAACAAAGCTCCAGGAAAAGCACTAAACAAAAGGGAGACAAGCAATTTACCAGATACAGAGTTCCAAACACTGGTTATAAGGATGCTTAATGATCTCAGGGAAAACTTCAACAAAGAGATAAGAAACATACAAATGGAGATAGAAAACAACAAAAAAAGAACCAGTCAGAAGTAGAGACTACAATAACTGAAATGAAGAATATATTAGAGGGAATCAACAGTAGGTTAGAAGAAACAGAGGACTGAATCAGTGATTTAGAAGATACGGTAGCAGAAAACAATCAGGAGAGCAAAAAGAAAAAAGAAACCAAAAAAAAAAATGAGGAGAGCTTAAGGGGCCTCTTGGACAACAACAAGTGTACCAACATTCATATCATAGGGGTACCAGAAGGGGAAGAGAGAGAGCAAGGAATTGAAAACCTATTTGAAGATATAATAATGGAAAACTTCCCTGACCTGGTGAAGGAAATAGACATACAAGCCCAGGAAGCGCAGAGTCCCAAACAAGATGAACCCAAACAGGCCTGCATCAAGACACATCATAATTAAAATGACAAAGGTTAAAGACAAAGAGAGAATCTTAAAAGCAGCAAGAAAAAGCAGTTAGTTACCTACAAGGGAGCCCCCATAAGACTATCAGCTGATTTCTCAACAGAAACTTGGTAGGCCAGAAGGGATTGACACAAAATATTCAAAGTGATGAAAAGCAAGGACCTACAACCAAGATTACTCTACTCAGCAAAGCTATCATTTAGAATTCAAGGACAGGTAAAGAGCTTTCCAAAGGAAAAAGAGTTATTCACCACCAAACCAGTATTACAGGGAATGTTAGAGGGACTTTTTTAGAAACAAAAAAATAAAAAATATTAATAATAAAATGGCAATACCTACATATCTATCCACAATTACTTTAAATATAAATGGATTAAATGCACCAATCAAAAGACATAGGGTGACTAAATGGATATGAAAAAAAGAACATTACTTATGCTGCCTACAAGAGACTCACTTCAGATCAAAAGACACATACAGAGTGAAACTAAAGGAATGGGAAAAAGATATTTCATGAAAATGGAAACATACAAATAAATAAAATCTGTGATA
Source organism: Hipposideros armiger (assembly GCF_001890085.2). Classification (NCBI taxonomy): domain Eukaryota; kingdom Metazoa; phylum Chordata; class Mammalia; order Chiroptera; family Hipposideridae; genus Hipposideros; species Hipposideros armiger. The sequence goes on along the minus strand of NW_017731913.1, from coordinate 1,060,576 downwards.
ATAATACTTATATCAGACAAAACAGACTTTATAACAGAGACTATAACAAGAGACAAAGAAAGACCCAGTAATCCCACTTCTGGGTAATTTTCCAAAGAAGCCCAAAACGCTACTTTAAGGGGACATGTGTATCCATGTTCATTGCAACATGGTTTATTTACAGTGGCCAAGTTGTGGAGGCAGCCTGGGTGTCCATCGATGGATGACTGGAATATATATATATATATA
>NW_017731913.1:1045115-1060218 GCF_001890085.2 Hipposideros armiger | reverse complement strand
TGGGGGGAAAGTGGGGCAGCGGATTGGGGGAGGGGGGTTGTCACTTCAAAGGGTAAAAAGTATAACTATTGCACTGTGTTGTACAGCTGAAACTAATTTTAAAAAATGTGTATTTCACAACTAAAAAAAAAAGTAGATGGTACATATATGCAGTGGAATATTGCTTGGCCATGGAAGGGAATGGGTTCTTGCCAGAAAGCAAATGACAGATGCAATGTGATTTTATTTATATGTGGGATCTAAAGAACAAAATAAACAAACCATAAACAAACTCATAGATACAGAGAACATTTTGATGGTTGCCAGATGGGAGGGGAATTAGGAATGGGTGAAAAAGGGAAGAAATTAAGAAGTACAAATTAGTTGTTACAAAGTAGTCATGGGGATGTAGGGTATAGCATAAAAAATATATTCAATAATATTGTAATAACTATGGTGTCAGATGACTACTAGATTTATTAGGGTGATAGATGGGAGGGGAGTTTGGGGACAGGGTGAAAAAGGTGAAGGCATTAAGAAGTACATATTGGTAATTACAAAACAGTCACATGGTTGTAAAGTAAACCATAGGGAATATAGTCAACAATATGGTAATAACTAGGTATAGTGCCAGGTGGGTACTAGACTAGTTATGGGGATCACTTCTTAAATTATATGACTGTCTAGCCATTATGCTGTACACCTGAAATTAATATAAAATAATATTGAATGTCAATTGTAATTGAAAATTTTAAAAAGGAGGAGGGAGTGAAGGAAAATAAGGGGTTCAAATTTCCAGGTATAAAACAAATAAGTCATGGGGATGTAATGTACAACATGGGGAATATAGTTAATAATATTGTGATAGCATAGTACAGTATCAGATGGTTGCTGGACTTATGGTGATCACTTCTTTAGGTGTATAAATATTGAATAACTATTGTGTACACCTGAAACTAATATAATATTGTATGTTAGCTATATTTTAATAAAAATTAAAAGCTACTTAAACTTACTAGTAACCAAATAAATGCAAATTAAAATTTTAAAAAAGACCACCTTCTTCCACTCTACTCTTCTTCCAAAATTCAAGAAGCTCCTGAAAAGACTGCCCCTTCTCTCCACATTGTAGTCTTACTACTACAAATTGCCTATGAAGTGGACCCAAAAGATGGTGATAATTAGGTCTGATCTTAGACCTTCCTCTAAGAGATTAACCATCAGGGCAAATTCCAACTTTCCTTACATCCTTCTTTTTATATTATTATATTATTATTATTCAGTTATAGTTGACATTCAGTATTATTTTATATTAGTTTCAGGTGTACAGTATGGTGGTTCGACATTTATATAATTTATGCAGTGCTCCCCCAATTAGTTTAGTACACCTCTGGCATTATACATAGTTGTAGCAACATTATTGACTATATTCCCTATGCTGTACTTTATATCCCTGTGACTATTTTGTAACTACCAATTTATATTTCTTAATCCCTTCACCTTTTCCACCCCAACACCTCTACCTTCTGGCAACCATCAGTTTGTTATCTGTATCTATGAGTCTATTTCTATTTTGTTTATTTTGTTTTTTAGATTTCTCATATAAGTGAGATCTGTATTTGTCTTTCTCTGTCTGACATTTTATTTAGCATAATGCCCTCTAGGTCCATCCATGTCCTTACATTCTTCTTGACAAATCCAAATTTCTGGACTCATTTTTGATACCTCTCTGTACATTCCTTATTCTGAGCCAATCCTGAGTCTTCCAAGACTTTCATTGTGCCCTCCAGAATTCAAGATCAGTCATCTGCAAAATCTCTGGTAGTGTTTACCTTCACTAAGCCTTTCTTTCTTCTTGTTATTCCAGTGGAAGGCTGGCTTGGTGTGTTAACACCTTTTCTACTGGAGTCCTGTCAAATGGTGACCCCCAAAAGCCACTGAGGTTAGGTTAGGGATCTTCCATCTTCTCATTGCCAATTCCAAAGCATTTCTCTCCACTATTGCCCAAGGCCCGTTTTCTTTAACCTCCTGGTATCTTCTGGTGACACTACTTCATTCATTAATGACTTTGACACCTGCTTTAATCTCTTCCTCTTCACTACTCCTATCTTTATTTTTAGTAACTTGAATACCCCCATGGACATGGCCTGTGAAGTCCTTCCACTTTGCTTGTAGGAATCATTGTACCTACCCAACCTTAGTCATTTCGTCTCATAGTCATTCTCTAAAACTTGTCATCGCCCATAATATTCCTAACTGAAATCTTGATATCAATATTCCTATTTTCTGACCAACGCCTCATTTTTTCAATGCATTTATTCTATTGAAAGCCCAATTTAATAGTTCTTTGATAGTCTTATTGTCCCTATATACCCTGTTCCTCACCTCCTGTGTCTCTCTTTCCCCTCCATGGTCCTCACCTGGCAAACTCACAGCTTTAGTTAATCCAGCACCATGAGCATGCCTGTAGCTAAACCTGGCTTGAGCAAAACCTGTGAGGTTTTTAGGTGAGTGACTTATTAAGATATTTATTTTTTATTCTATATCTCAGGCCATTAACAATCTTTAAAAAAAAATAGACTGGAGAGAGGATAAGGGAGAGGAACAGCTTCTGAAAAAAAAGCTCTGTTCACTTTGTACTTCTACCTGGTGCTTGCTTGGCTTCTCTGTCATGGCTAACTTACCTTCGCTCTGCTAGTCCGTTTGTTCTTCATGTTTCTTTGTTTAGTTTAGTTACGTGTCACTAGAGTGTAAATTCCGTGAAAGCAGGGATACAGGGATAGTTTTTGCTTTGTCACCACTGTATTTCTGAGCACCTAGAACAGTGCTTGGCACATAGGAGGCACTCAATAAATATTCATTTTTGTCACCAACCTTAGCTCAGGAAAGGAAATACCCATATCCATGTCCAGGGGCTCAGATAGAAACATCGGGGCGTACAGAGTAAATCCAAGAGCCTGAGGCTCAGCCAACAGCAGAATGTTGGTCTAAAGCATTAAAAAGCAATGGCAATGATCTAAAGACATGAGAAAGGATTTCTGTGAAGTTCCTGCAAAGGAATATGGGCCTTGCAAGGCCTGGGTTGTTTGCTTAGAGTTATAATGCCTAAAGAAGCAGACGTTTTGTTCATTTGCCCATGGTTCTTTACTCATTATTAGCCCAGAAATCATAATGATGAAAGGGGAGGACTTTGGAGACCGTCTTTCCTGACCGCTTCTGCTTTGCAGATGAAGAAATTGGGACCCTCGATGTTAAGGTTCTTGCCCTAGATTACCCTTTTACTTACAGAACAGAGGCAAGAACCCAGGTCTTCTTACTCTTGACTACTTTTTTCTTCAAGGTATCCTGCAAATGTCAAAATGTCTTTTTAAACAGCTTAATAGTGCAATGCTCAGCTACAGTTTTTGCAATGACTCTAGGTTCCAAAAGAAAATGTTATGTGCTGTTTATGAAAATTGGAACTTTAATTTAGCACACAAATTTTAAAAATCACCATAGGTTAAAAGGATATTTCCAAGTTATTATGTTTTGGGGGGGAAATGTCTATGCTCTAGTGAAATTGCAGAAAAATAGAGGAGCGGTGTCTCGGTTCCTAAGACCATCGAAAATATGTGTTTTCCGATGGTCTTAGGTGACCCCTGTGAAAGGTTGAGAACTGCTGGAATGGGCTGGCTTCCAAGAAAATCCCACTTAGGGCTACTGGAAGCAGCTGTGAATCATGGGCAGGAAGTGTGTTTTGATGCTTAGGGGCTCCTTTCATTTTCCTTCTATGCTCCATTCATTTTCCATTCACTTGCCTTCAGAGGCAAAGGGAATTCCCTTTTTGGGAGTTAGAGTCTTAAGCTCTCTCCTAAGAGTAAATCTGGGCAAGACAATCCCATACTATGTGCTCAGACCTCTCCCTGGTACTCCTGCAGCAGATTCTGAATGCTCAGCATAAGCTGTTCGAGCATTAAAACTACAAAAATGGCCCTGAAGATGGTATTGAGAAGCTTATAGTCATCAACTTGAGAAGTGAGTGCAGTCTCCTGGATCATCTGTCATATTCATAGTGTCAGAGTGAACTTAGAGCTCATGGGCTTCTCGGTCCTGTAAGTGAAAGCAGTAATGGAAGGTGCGTCTCTCCAACAAACATGGACACTGAGGCAACATAGCGTAGTGTACCAAGTAGCGAGCTGGGAGTGAGAAGCGCTGGCTTTAAGACTCAGTTCACTGTCCATGTAATCTTGCTCAACTAAACTCGGAACCTCAGTTTCCTGAGCAACACTGTGAAGATAAAAACAGGCCCCTCATAGCTTTCACAGGGTTGCTGTGAGGCTCACTCACTTCAGAAAACTCTTTAGGTAAAAAGTTACATAAATGGGAAGTGTTATTAATAACTGAAAGAAATGTCTTGAATTATTGCCTCAGTAATTATCTACTGGTGTGATAGCACACAGCAGTTCAGAAAGTATGTGCTTTTTTTATTTCATATCACTTCACAGGCACGTGAGGCAGACAGAGCATCAGATCAGGCAATATGTAAAAATAGGCAGCACTTGTTAAAGAGTTAAAAATCTGTTGAGAGAGTAAAGCCCATGCTGGAGATAGTAAATAATGGAGCAATTTCAAGGCAAAGTATTTTTTAAGAAGGCCAGAGATGGGGATTAGCAGAGAGGAAGAGAAAGTCATTCCACACAGGAGAAATGGAATACAAAAGGACACCTTTGTCCGTATGAAATCCTGAACTTAAGTATATGGGATAGTCAAAGCATAAGTGACTAAATTCTGAATTCTGTTACATAAATAGGTTATCTATATTTCAGTCTTGTATTATGAATAAATTAGATATTCATATCTTTTATGTTATGGACAAAAATGTTGAAGTGAACAATTTTAAAGACAAAACCTAGTAACATTCTATCCAGGCAGATTAGTCCTAATCTGTTAACCTTACACTTGTACCTCTATTCACACATTCATTCCACAAATTTTAATGAATGCCTTATTTGGGGTAGATGCTAAAATGAGAAAATGAAACTACCTGCGTTTGTAAGTTAGGAAGGGTAGATGTGTTAACATCCAGTATGCACTAGTGTAAGGAGGCCACAGAAGAGAGCACAATGAACTTGACCTGGGAGAAGCAGGTAGACCCTCAAATGGCATCCAACTCAAAGATATAATGAGGGATTTTATCAGATATTTTGCTGAAACTGCTGTGAACAAATTCAATAGATTAGGCATTGCTCCAATGTTCCAAACCTGGAATCATATCCAAACTCAGAACTGAAGTTATTTACCATGACTTGGTCTGTGGGATCCCATTTTGGATCTTACTGGTCAATTGTCTTTGTACCTCAGAGAAATGCATTAAAACTCTATAATCATCTTTAAATCTCTTCTAACGTTAAACAGTCAACATAAACGGTTCTGATCATCTTCTCCTATAACACCAACATTGTAAAGGACCTCTAGTCGCTTACCTGAAGCGACTTTTCTGATCATGGGATACGTGGTAGGTGAAGTCACGTTTACATATCATCCCAGCCCTAGAATAACTTCTCTCACTTCTTTTTCTCTCCTTGTCTTTCAGTGGGAGCCTCATCAGTATCCAAGAGGAGGTCCAGAAGCCTCTCTAGCCATGGAGAGATAGGTGTAGATTCCAAATGTCAGTTGTGGCCTTTGTCACAAAGCACAGCGCTGCTTATTGTAAGCATCCCCATTAGTCTGTGAGGTTAGAGATTGTCTTGCAGAATCCAACATTTTTCTAATGCAGTATTTACATATTATTGATAGAGTTTTGTAAGTTTCTTTTCCAAATTTTGATTTATAATGTTTATTATTGAAAACGTTTTTGTATCCACTGAGTGCAAAACTATGCATTAGATATTAGGAGGGCAGAGGTAGATAAGAGGATGAACAAGAACTGGTCCCAGCCATGAAAGGAACTGATGGTCCTACAGGGAAGGTTGGCCTGCACGTGAATAATACAAGGAAGTGGCTGTTCCGGTTTCGTTTATGATGGGCAAGCATTTTGCAAAGACTTTAGCTATGTGTATACAAAACTAAAACAGTCATTCTAAGGCAGCTTTAAAAATGTCATTTCACAGGCGAGGGGGGAGCATAAAATTGTTTTTCATCACCTCCCATGTGACAAAAACATTATTTTTCATGTTTTAACTATGTTTGTAAAACCTCACAGTGCAAGAGATCTTCAATTTCAGATGAATTCCATACATTTACATTTAAGTCTGCAAAAGGCTTCCAGTTACCCAGCAGTTGAACCAAAGTGTTGGTAACTTTTCTGAAATTAAAGAGAAAAATGATTTCTCTTGTTTGGGTAGCATTCCTTTACTTTCTACTCATGAAAATCATTTCAGAAAGTTGATGTTTATTGTCAAAGGAACTATTTTATAAATAAAAAATATAAAACTAAGAAGTTATGCTGTCTCCCTTTAAAAAAATAACTCATCAAAAGATAGGACCTTTTTCTTTTTGTTACAAGAGAAACTTTAGTCTCTATTTTAGAATTGCAAATATATCTTCTTCATGGAGCAAAATCAGTTCACATGACACAGTGGTTATTTAGCTACTTCAAAAACTAGAGTATAATTTACTCTCTCTGTCTCTCTGTCTCTCTCTGTCTCTGTGTCTATCTCCCCCCACTAGATTCAGAAAGTCTTCTTTTGCAATGAGCATTACCTTATGTCTTTCTTGCAAAGATATCCTTTTGAAGTGAAAACTCAGGAAAAGCTTTAATTTTATAGCCTTGGAAGTTTCATTTTTCTGAGGCAGACAGAGTAGTTTCAAGACTGAGAGCAGCTGAAGGGGTTAAAGCTGGACTTGGCTCCGTGTTGGTTCAACTTTTTTTCTGGCTCTGCTCGGGTTTCCCCTTGAAGGGATTTCCCTCCGCCTCTGCAGCAAGACCCTTTATAAAGAGCAGACTTTCTATTTCACTCCTCACTGAGCCTCACTGGCTTTAGGAACTAAAGACTCTTCCCAGACACTTTCAGGTGGGAAAGAAAGAAGCGTTTTAGAAGCATCATTTTCTCATCACAGCAACAACTTAAAATGCCTAGGAAGATGGTCGTGATCTTTGGAGCCTCGAATATACTGTGGATGGTGTTTGCAGTTTGTAAGTTCTCCTTGATCTATTCTAAATGCTTGCATTCTATTTTAGCCCCAATTTTGGCTTCAGTCGATTTTGCTATGGTAGTGAAGAGAAGCACTAGGATTTTTAAACAGTGGGAAAACTTGATTTAACTTAACTTTTAATGCACTTTTTTGTAATGCTATATACCATTATGTTGTCATAGTTGGAGCTGCAAATTGATAAGTTTTTTGGATACTTTTTCCCCAATGTCATCTGAGTAATTGGGTTCTGTCTCTAGTAAGGTCTTTTTCTGTAGTTTCCTGTCCTTAGCAAATAACAAAACAAATTTGATAAATGGGCCTCAAGGTCAGAAGGGAGAGTGCTCTAACTGAAGATAATTTCATCACCTTGTTTGGCAGTGACTCTAATGCTTTTCAGCTGCTTTACAGTTAGTTTGAAGCAGTTTAGTAAAGAGATCGGCCAGATCGTGTTTTGGACATTCTACTAGAACAGAGAAGAGTAGAATATTAAACGAAGTGTAAGTTTCCTCTTTTCTTTTTGCCTTTACAGCTCAAGCTTTTAAAATTGAGGTCTTCCCTGAGTCCGAAATTGTTGCTCAGATTGGTGCCTCCGTTTCACTGGTTTGCAGCACAACAGGCTGTGAGTCCCCATCTTTTTCCTGGAGAACCCAGATAGACAGTCCGCTGAATGCGAAGGTGAGAAATGAGGGGACCAAGTCCACACTGATCATGGATCCTGTCAGTTTCGGGAATGAGCATTCTTACCTGTGCACGGCAACTTGCGAATCCCAGAAAGCAGAAAACGGAGTCAAGGTGCACATCTACTGTGAGTACTTTAAAAAAATCTTTGCTTTTTCTCTCATTTACTCTAAAATAAGTTTTTTATATGATATTTTTAAAAGAAAAAAATGTCCATGTCTAGATTCTTGGCTAGAGGACATACTGCACCAAGAAAGTTAGAGACAGCTGAGTCTAGCACTAGATCAGGAACCCAAATCTTGGCTTTTATTTCCAATTCTGCCACAGACATGATTACCATGGGTAAGACTCAACTGCTCTGGGCTTTGGTATCCTTAGCCATAAAATGAAGATCTCTAAGGTTTATTTTATTTTTCAAAAAATTCTATTTGATTATATCCTTACATGTTTACTTGGCCATGCATCTAAATTATTTATGAATTCTATCTTCAGGGATTTTTCATTTATTTATTCTTATATAATTTGGTGCTTAGATTCCGTTTAAGCAGGAGGTGTATAATTTAGCAATTGGCTTCTATACAAAAGTTTTCTTAAACATAAGAAAAATGTCTGCATACATTTCATTCATTTGATTTTGGAATAGATCAATCTAAGAGTTCCTTTTTGTTGTTATTTTTTGGTGTCATTAAGCCTTAATGTTCAACCACTCACCCTCCAGGGTATTTGTGTAATGAATTAGATTTGCTTTGTGACTGTGAATGAATACCCCTAGTCTACCATTATACCAAAATACATCCCAATCTATTCTCAATCCAGCAAATAAAGTTAGCAAGAGGAGTAAAAGACTAACCTGAGAAAAATCACTTGCCTTTGCTTACTGATGACTGCTCTGAGAGAGAGAGAGAGAGAGAGAGAGAGAGAGAGAAAGAAAGAAAGAAAGAAAGAAAGAAAGAAAGAAAGAAAGACCAAAAAGCTGAAAGGCTTTATGGTCATCTCTTCATGAAGACCTCCTTTGACTATCTTATAATGATGTTGTTTCCTTTCTGCAATAGTGGAGCTCAACTTTGCACGGTTACTCAGATTGATTCTTCAACGAAATCCATGTGTTCCTAATGTTTCCCAAGAAACTGTGTCTGGCTGGCTGCTTTTAATTATGCTGCTTCTACATGCACAGTGTATGTCTGTGCAGCCTCCTGAGCTTGAAAGGCCCCCTTATGTAAATACAGGGGAAAGTAGCAAGTTCTTAAATTACCTGACAGCAAACTGTGGATTCCAGGCACATTTCTTACAGAATATAAAGGACAGACATGATTGGTGGAAAAATTAAAAAGACTGGGTTTTTTTCATGTAACAAAACATTTCCAGTTCCTTTGCCTTCGCTCGCAAATACCAAATAATTGAAGATTTTAAAAAGAGAAACGAAAGCCCTCTGGCTTTAATTATCTTGCCTGAAGTTTTTCTTTAAATATCTCTGTCTCTCATTATGTTTAGTAGCCCTGTCTTCATTCTACATTTGATTGTAATATTCTTTAGAGTGGGGACCTTCTTCTTACTACCCAGTCTTGAATCCAGTCTATGTGTTACTTTCATGAAGGTTTGTAATGAAAAGGCAGTCCTTTTCTCAAGGAGGCAATGGTGGACTGAAGTAGTGTGTTCCCTTGGCACCAAAAGGCTCAAGTATCGTAGTAGTGGTTAGGGCACTGAGTTAGGTGTTTCAGGATGCAAATCTGCCTTCCAGAATTTAAAGATTTCACAGGTGTATATTTCTGGTGGATCAATTCCTGTCAGAGAAACCATTTTTAGAAGCCAATTATTTAACATTGTTCTTTTCATTTCTTACCATATCTTGCCCAATAGCTATTCCTTACAATGATGCTTTGAGCCTTGGGTTCCTTATTTGTAAAATGGAAATATATCCTCCCTGACTAAAATAAGAGAATGTGATATAACATAATATAAATCTGCAGTAGAAATACAGAATATTAGAAATCCTGAGTTTAACTCCCAGATTTACCATTTATTGGCTGTGTAACTTTGGGTAAGTTATACAAATCTGCTAGGTCTATATTTTCATGTCCGTGAAATGTGGTCTCTATCTCTTAGAGTTATTGTGAGGATAAATAAAATCACTTATGTTAAAAAAAAAGGCACAGTGATGGGCACATATAAGTATTTAATGAACATTAATTTATTTTCCCTTCTTTTACCCCAATAACATGCAATCCTTAGTACATGCAGGATCAGAACTGAACTCACTAAAAGGTGATTGATTTTTCTGATTCATGTACCCACCCAAACCATAAAAGGCTAAACAATGAACCAAGTCTGCTTTAACAAAAACATTAGATTCGATTTGCATTACATTAAATCAGTGAGAGACCTTTTACAACATGCACAAAAAGCCCACTCATGTGTTTGTTTGACCTTTGCAGCGTTTCCCAAGGACCCAGAGATTAATTTGAGTGGCCCTCTGGAGATTGGAAAGCCAGTCACAGTCACGTGTTTGGTCTCTGATGTTTACCCATTTGACAGGCTGGAGATATATTTGTCAAAGGGCGACCATGTCTTGAAAATGGAGGACTTCATAGAGCCAATGGAGAAGAAGTCTCTGGAAACCAAGAGTTTGAAAGTAACCTTCACTCCTACCAATGAGGATACTGGAAAAGCTCTTGTTTGCCAAGCTAAATTATACATTACTGAAATTGATGATGAACCCCAAAAAAGGGAGACCACAAGAAAACTGCAAGTCAACAGTAAGTGTTTGTGTGATGTGGTCTTTAAGAGACTTTAGTTCTGGATGTATACAACAATACACTTAGCAGCTGAAGTCAAGAAAAACTGGTTTTACTCCATTTTTATTCATTAAGAACATAATATTTGTCAACAGCATAAGTCAATGAAAAGAGCACTGATTTGAGTTAAGAGTACTTGAGCTTAAGTTCTGGCTCCATTACCATATGAACTTGGGTCACTTAATTTCTTTATTCCCCCAGTCTATGAAAGGGAAATAAAAATACCACTTGATTGCATAATAGGAAATAGGCTCAAATGATACAACTTTTCATTATGTTTGTAAACTCTTATAATATGCTTTGAAATATCAAGGTAAAGCGATTTTACAAGGTGAGCACTTATTCTGTGTGTGTAAATGTGTTCACAGGTACACACGTGCATTGGGTGTGAGAGTGGAGATGAGGTTTGATTACCTTCACACTCCTGAGACTGCCAGGGACTTTGAGGCAGTCTTATAGCCCCAGAATTGTGTAGGAGTGGATTCACTGTGCTCTGTTCTAGGCTAAAATGCTATGTGCTACTCTGGACACCACATTGAGAAGGAATATTGCCAACTCTAGCATGTTTAGCTAAAAGAGAATGAGATGGAAATAATGTTATCAATATTTTGAAAAGAATAGTCAAGATGAGGGATATTTTTCCTAGAGAATATGAAGCGTGGAAAAGAGAGCTATAATTAAGTATTTGAAAAACAGTCATGTGGAAAGGAATTTAATTTATTCTGTAGCAGCAGAGGACTGAGCTATGACCAACGTGTAAAAGTTAGTTACCAAGAGGTAGATTTCAGCCCACTAGGGGGAAAATGTTCTAATAATTAGAGCTGTCTCAAATCAAATGGACTATTTTGTAAGGCAGTGGATTTCCTCACCCTGTAAGTGTCGAAGGTGACTTAAATTAACATTTGGCAAGGATGCCAAGATGATACTCCTATCTTATCTGGAAAATTGAACCAAATTAAGGGTCTTTCTTAATTTCTGAGTATCTATGGCCATCTGAAAACACCAATCATCAAAAAAAATAACTCAATCAAATTAGTCAGACACCGATTGACTAATTTTTATGTCTCCATGATTCTTTATTCTAATTTGACAGAGTAAGTTTGCCAAATTTGTGGAAGCACATAAATACAGTCTGAGAGAAATACATTATGATTGTTGAATAAAGATGATGCTTAGCAATTATTAATATTGTGCCCTGCCTTTCCAGCCTCACCCAAGAACACAGTTATCTCTGTGAACCCCTCCACAAGGCTGCAAGAAGGTGGCTCCGTGACAATGACATGTACCAGTGAAGGTCTACCAGCGCCACAGATTTCCTGGAGCAAGAAATTAGATAACGGGAGCCTACAGTACCTTTCTGGGAATGCAACTCTCACGTTGATTGCTATGAGAATGGAAGATTCTGGAATTTATGTGTGTGAAGGAGTTAATCTGTTTGGGAAAAATGGGAAAGAAGTGGAATTAATTGTTGAAGGTAAGTAGAATGTGAAAAAGGAATGATAAAGATGTTGTCCTTGGGATTTGAGCAATAGTGAAAGAGCTTCAATGCCAAAATTGCTCCCTTAGGTTTATTGATGACCCATCTGATTGTCATGTACTTCGGCACAATTATATATACATTCAACTTACTCATACTTTTAATATTTGAGTGCCTGCCACATAATAGATGCTCAGTAAATGTAGGATGAATAAAGTGTAAACATGGGCAACACAAATTTTAAAAATATGAAAACGGGACATTTAAACTTGTATGGTTAAAAAAATAAAATTCAAACTGAACTTCCGTAGATAAACTCTGTTGGATTAGCATTCTCAAGAGACCAAGAAAGATATTACATTAATAAAAGCATGTAAAGCTAATCATCCACCCTGGATAACCCCACCCCATACTAAGATGTACCCCATTTCAGAGAGAAGGAAATGCGTTATGGGAAATGCATTCTTGTTTTGCATTTTGTGTCACAGGATACTAACAACCTTAAGTACTGAAGAGAGAATTGAACTTTTAAAGAATTTTTCAGTTACCTAACATTTGCTCCCACAGGAGCCACAAATTCACTTCATAACATACTTAGCCACTGTAAAAAAAAAATGTTCTGAGAATTGTTCACAGGCAGGAAGTGGATGTGTTTTTAAAGTTCCCTGATCTCACGCTAACATATAAGGAATTCAGAAATTCTGACAATTTTTCTGATTGATCTGTCTCTTTCAAAATCTAATAGCACATGGGTTTATTCTGGTAGTTTGAGTAAAACCTTCTTTGGAAGATACTACAATGTCACAATTGGACAAACCAAACTGAGAAAAATAGCCTCTGGCACAGATCAGAACTCTGCACAATGTGGTATATTTGGATTATTCATATGTTGAGATTTCTTTCTTCCATCCCCAGCCTGCTGTTTACAAGGACAATCTGAGTGATTGTCTGTGGAGTCTCATCTGTCACTTTCAGAGTTGCCCACCCACTGCAGGTTTCTTCAGGGGAACAGAGTGGAGATCTGGAATTCCCTTTCTCCCTAGACAGCAGTCATCTCAAGGCAGCCTGTGTGCCCAGCAGGGATAATAGCACAGGCAGCCAAAGAGCTTTCCTGTAGATTTGAGACTTAGGAATTTGCCCTTCCATCTGCTTTCAGTTCTTGAATTAATTGTAAAGTGTTTTTATATTTCATCAAATTTTAGAGGTGGCTTATGTGTCACTTTAATGCTTAGACTTTGACTTTGCTTTCAATGTGATTGTGTGTGACTTTCAATGGTATAATTTTACATCATTAGTACAGAAGCTCTAAGCGCTGCTCTATTATGGGTATTGTGCCTAATTAGAAGACATATTTTGGCTTTGTCGCTTTTTTCAGTACCTCTCTTAGATCTTGTTTCATCTCCATGTGAGGATGACTTGATTTAGTCCTTCAAGCAACTGAAAAGCTGGAATCTTGAATCAGACCCACTTGGCTTCAAGTCTTCATTTTGCCACTTGCAAGCTAGATAAAGTTACTTAGCATTTCTAAGCCTAAATTTCCTCATGGAGGAGGAGAAAGACAAGGAAGAAAAGAATGAATAGTACCAGTTCACCGGCTGGCTGAGTGGTTCAGTTGGTTAAGAGTTAACTTAAGAATGCGAGCTCTGAGCAACAGGGCTGCCAGTTCGATTCCCACATGGGCCAATGACACTGCACCTGAGCTGAGCTGCCGCTGAGCTACCAATAGGTGGCAGGATGGCTCAGCTGGTGAGAGCACATACTCCTAACAACAAGACTGCCTGTTTGATGGTGGACTACACCCGCCCACAACTAAGATGGGACTCAGCACCTGGAGCTGAGCTGCCACCCAGATGGCTCAGTGGATAGAGCGTGCGCTCTTAACAACAAGGCTACTGGTTGACTCCCACATGGGATGGTGGTTATGCCCACCCGCAACTAAGATTGAACACATCGCCTTGAGCTTAGAGGCCCCAAGCTGCTGACAGGAAGTCAGATGGCGACTGGTGCCCTCCACAACTAAGATTGAAGAACAACAACTTGGCTGGTCCTCCTCCCCAATTCCCCAACACTGTTCCCCTCTCCCAATTCCCCAATTAAAAAAAAAATAGTACCGGTTCATGAAGTTGGGGTGAGGATTAAATGAGATAATACAGAGGGTGCCAAAAAAATGTATACACATTTTAAGAAAGGAAAACACTGTAATAAAATTGTAATACTCAATATATGCCTATAACAAAAGATGAATACAAGTCACATTCAACTTCTGCAATTACAAGAGGTGCTCAAAGTGGTTGTTATCATCATCATCCAGACACTTCTGATTACGGTGAACTACTGCTTGAGCAACGTTGACCAAAGTGTCCACTTGTATATATTTTTTTGGCACCCCCAGTATATGTAAAGTGGTTTCTACAATGTCTGACACACTGGAACCTCTTAATTTATTTGAGCTGCTGTCCACGATTACAGGGATTTGATAAACTTTATTTGAGCAGAGACTGAATTATTGTTATAAAAAGATGTCACCCTCTGTCTTGATAAATTTTTATCCACATTCATTCTGTTAAATGAATAAATCAACAGATTAGTCTTGAAAGATGTGATCTTATTCCTTTTGGTCCCCAGGTGAAAAGGAATCATTTTTTTCTTGGCACAGAAGTTAGCTTAAAGGAAATCAGAAAAAGAAGAAAAAGAAAAAAAACCATATATTGGAATGTGGTGAAAAAGAAAATAACCTTATCTTACCTTCTTTTTGTCTTGTTCTTTTTTCTCCCCAGAAAAACTGTTTACTGTTGAGATCTCCCCTGGACCCCAGATTGCTGCTCAGATTGGTGACTCAGTCGTGCTGACATGTGGTGTCACAGGCTGCAAGTCCCCATCTTTCGCTTGGAGAACCCAGACAGACAGCCCACTGAGCGGAAAGGTGAGGAATGAAGGGACCACATCCATGCTGATCCTGAGTCCTGTGAGTTTTGAGGACGAACATTCATACCTGTGCACCGTGACCTGTGGGCATAAGAAACAGGAAAAGAGAATTAGGGTGGACCTCTACTGTAAGTACTTT